>NW_012103365.1:2691115-2692165 GCF_000951045.1 Mandrillus leucophaeus
TCACTTGAGCTCAGGAGTTAAAGGCCAGCCTGGGCACCATGACGAGATCTCATCTCTATAAAAAATAAAAAACTTAGCTGGGGATGGTGGCGCACGCCTGTAATCCCAGCTACTCGGGAGGCTGAGGCAGGAGAATCACTTGAACCTGGGAGGCAGAGGTTGCAGTGAGCCGAGATCACGCCACTGCACTCCAGTGAGAAGAAAAAAAAAAAAAAAAAAAAAAAAAGGCATGATAAGATTAGCCCTGGTAAGTACAAGGCAGGTAGTGGAGGCAAGGCTATGGGGTCCTGGCATGGGAAGTGGGGGCCTTGTCAGAAGCTTTCAGAGTCCTGGGGCTTTTAGTCACACCTTGGAGTGCTGATATGAAATCTATAGGGGGAAGGATAATCTTATTCTGAGTGCACAAAGTCCCTGCCATTCCTACTTTCTCCTAATGATGGAGGGAAGAAGGTCAAGAAGAGGAGTGGTTTTACTTGGCATATGGGTGATCCTAGTGAAAGTGTGAAAATAGAGAGAAGACGAATTTAGAAGCTGAGGCAGGAGGATCACTTGAGCCCAGGAGTTCAAAACTGCAGTGAGCTATGATTGTGCCACTGCACTCCAGCCTGGGCAACAGAGCAAGACCCTGTCTCTAAAAAAAGAATTTAAATTTTAAATAGTATGCTCATTCTGTCCATGCCCACGTTTGCCCTCAGTGAACACATTAGCTCTGTGTGCATGAAATGGCACGTGGAAATCATCTAATTCCCTTAGTTTCTCTTTTGACTCTCATAGTACAATATCATTTTGTGCTGAATATAATTCTGGTGTTGAAAGATACACATGAGGCTGGGGGCAGTGACTCATGCCTGTAAACCCAGCATGTAGAGAGGCTGAGGCGGGCAGATTGCCTGAGGTCAGGAGTTGGTGACCAGCCTGGCCAACATGGTGAAACCCCATCTCTACTAAAAAAAGTACGAACATTAGCTGGGTGTGGTTGCACATGCCTGTAATCCCAGCTACTTGGGAGGCTGAGGCAGGAGAATCGCTTGAACCCAGGAGACAGAGGTT
>NW_012103365.1:2692245-2707489 GCF_000951045.1 Mandrillus leucophaeus
AAAAAAAAAAAAAAAAAAAAAAAAAAAAAAGGTGCATATGATCTTCCATATGATGTGATGATGTGATCCCTAAATTCAAGCCAATGACTTCAGCTAGTGCTTAACCACAGAGACAGGGATCATGGGTGATTTTTCACTCTACATGATTTTCAACTTGAGTGCTGACATTAGGACCTAACTCTTATGTGGGATGTGCCTCTACTAAAATAGAACCAACTGGATTCTTGAGAAGATTAAACATGGAACTACAAGTTTGTTGGAAGAAAATCCAGTCCCAGTGTAGGAAACAGGAAAGGAAATAATTAGAGTTCTAGTCAATTGAGTTGTGATTCAGGGCTAGTTTCTAATCAATCAGGAAGCCGCGTTGGGATCTGGGATCCATGAATCCAGATCCAGGTGGTAAAATTCAAAGACTAGCATTTCAGGTGCTAATATGATACCTATTCCAAAGCCCCTTTTCCTAAACTAACTACATACTCTCCCTTTAATCTTCCACTATTAATATGGTCTTTAAAGGGATATTTATCAATCTTTTAGGCCAGTCTTCATCTGAACCCCTCTTTTGCGTATGTGTAAGAACAGAGTCAATCTCCTACTATAGATAATGAAAATGACAGATACTCATTTCACAGCCCCCCTGTAGCCAGGGCAGGCACACAACACAAGCACTGACACTTGGTCATACTTACTCAAGACCTTGAATCAGAAACTAGTGGCCAAGAAAGCAGAAAGCACAGTATCAAGAGAGGCCATAGTAATTATCAGCAGTTACTTTCCAGAGGCAAGAGAAGAGGGTCTTAACAGCAATAGGCAGAGTCCAGCTTAGGGCTTCGTGGAATAAGGGGTGATGTTTGTGTCCCATGGCAACTTGGGTGGTGGTGTCATTGGACAAGCTCTGAGTTGCAGTTAGGCATCGTTTTGGGCTGTATAGACGCTTAATCTGGTTCTTCAATCTCCTCAAAGATTCCGTGAGCTCACCAATATCCTTTGATGAATTCCTTTTCAGGTAAAAGTCATCACAGTTGGTTTTTGTTGCTCACCCTCCAGAACGCTTCTTGGAAATAGACTTCTTGAAATTGATAGTCAAATAGGAATGGTAAAAAATAAATTACTTGACAAAAGATGTATGGTTTTGTCATTTCATAGAGATTGCCTTCATAGTGGTAGTCTTTTAAGATGTTACAAATCACTACCTCCTTCATCTAAATCTTTAATTGAACAGTTCTTAAGTAAAGAGGATGAAGGATTTTGTTAGACTTACCATCTTTAAGGAAATGGAGATGTTGTGTTAGGGGGCAAGGAGGGAAAAAGATTCTTCCTATCAAACTTGGTTTCTGATTTACCAATCACTATATCTGGAATGTGTGTTGGTTTTGCCCTTGATGGTTTTCTGAAAAATGAAAATAATTTCTCCATCCATCTTTTGAAGCAGAAATGAGGATTTATTACATAGAACAAAAGATTAGGGTGTGATATCAAAACACTGCTATGTGATGGTAAAGATGACAGAGGTGCCCTCCAGCCTCAGGACTGCCTGGCTCTTGGCACCTGAAACTTCTTTTCTATAATAGATGAAGATTTTATCACTTCCCTAGTCTACCCAGCTGCCTGCTTCTGGGCATGTGGTCCCGCTGAAGGGATGTCATTTGTCACTATTAGAGAAATCACATATATCACATATAGACCTAACTAGTAAGTTTAGGAAAAGCAAATTGCTCCTAAGCCTGGGTTTTCTGAGTTCCAAACTTTCACTCAAATCACGGTGGCTTGTAGATGAGCATGAAGGCTGGATACGAGCAGCACCATGGACAGCGCCAAAGGCATGGCGTGTTGGGATTGGCAAACATCAGTGGGCGAGTGCAAGTAGACCTCCCCCTCCCTTTGAATAAGGAGAACCTACAGACACAGATAGGAGATGCCAGAATATAGTTTTCGGATTGTATTCTTTTAGTCGGAAATGATGACAGTAACTCAATTCAAAGTAACTGAGGTTAAAAGAGGCATTTATTGGCTGACATAACTTAAAAATCCAGGCACAGATCTGACTTTAGGCCTGGATACATGCAGAGGCTCAAGTGCACGTTATGAGGGCACACTTTATCATCCTCCCTCTAGGCTCTACTTTCTCTATATTAGATTGCTTCTCTTCATCTGGTGACCCCTGGAGTTTCTAGACTTCCATAATACCACCTGAACAACCCCCATGTAAAATGCACTTATCCCTTTCTTGATTGTGCCAGCCAAAGTGCCAGCACTAATACTTAACAGCTTTGATTGGCTCAGATTGGATCACATGCCCGTTCCTGAATCAATCACTGTGACCAGAAGAATGGAATATTTCCATTGGCCAGGACAGGCCCACGTGACCATTCCTGGAGCCATGTTACATGGAAGCCATGTTACACCCATGAAAGAATTGGACGAGGGTGTTTCTTCTAGGGAATATTAGAATGCTGTCATCACAAAATACTAGAATAGGCAGAACCACAGATGCCCACTGCCCAATGAAGATGACCAAAGGGAAACATCTGAATTAAGCAATAGATCCCCCTACCTCTCAGGAAGTCGGAGTTCCTCATCTTCTATTAGGACTGGAACCATCTGATCCATCACTCAGCCTTGCTCACTGGTGCTGAAATATAAAGCATTGACATTGGAGTAGGTGTTTAGGGAGGAGGAAAGTGTGTTGATATTGGATCCATCTTGTGTGCTAAAGACTACAAGTGTTCCCCAAAATATCAAGCTCTTCTCATCAACACAGATGAAAATAAAAGAGAATACAGCACATATCCTTTAGGTTAGAGCTCAAATGTCACCACCTTAGAGAAGTCCTTTCTGACTGACACCCTGCTTAAAGTGACTTCCTCTAATCACTATCTTATGTCCTCTTTATTTTCATCATACCACTTATCAGAATCTATAATAATCATGCTTATAGAGTAATTGTTATCTTTTGCCCAGCACTGAAATTTTATCTGAACAACAGGAGGCTTATCTTGTTTACAGCTACATACTACATCCAGGCATAGTGCCTGTCACATAGTAATTGTTCAACAATTTTTTTGTTTGTTTGTTTTTGAGACGGAGTCTCGCTCTGTCACCCAGGCTGGAGTGCAGTGGCACTATCTCGGCTCACTGCAACCTCTGCCTCCCGGGTTCGAGCTATTCTCCTGCCTCAGCCTCCCGGGTAGCTGGGACTACAGGCGCCCGCCACCAAGTCCAGCTAATTTTTTATTTTTAGTAGAGACGAGGTTTCACCATATTGGCCAGGCTGGTCTTGAACTCCTGACCTTGTGATCCAACTGCCTTGACCTCCCAAAGTGCTGGAATTGCAGATGTGAGCCAACATGCCCGGCCAAATATCTTTTTATTCAAAGAATCAATGGAAACTCCTGGGTCATGTCCTAGGAGGTGGTCCAAGAGATCAGGGAACACTTCCTTCAATCAGCTTTTTTTTCTTTGTCATCTTCAGAGATATTTTAAAAAATAATAATTTTGTGGAAAATGTATCTTCTTACAAAATATAAGGGGTTTTTAAGTTGCAAAGGAAAATTCTTGGAATTTTCCTGGATCCAGGAAGTGTCATGGATGCTCTGCCCTTTGCTTAACTTTCTGTGGATCTCCCTCTTTTCAGAAGTGCTGTCTCTTTGTGTCCTTGTGAGACACTTGGCACAGTTGGCTCTGTAGAAAAAGAAAAGCACGGAGGTTTGTGGACCTCTTTTTATTTCCCTGCCAGATTGTAAGCTGTTGGAGGTCAAAGGCTGGTTTCTACTGACCTTGTGCCCACACAACACCTAACACAGTGTTTTATGCATAATGAGTGGCTGTTGCTTGGCTTGAAATGCATAGCAATTAATTAAATCTCTAAATTCTTGTGTCTGCCATAGTGACCTAAAACTTGACAACGTGATGCTCGATTCTGAGGGGCACATCAAGATTGCTGATTTTGGCATGTGTAAGGAGAACATCTGGGATGGGGTGACAACCAAGACATTCTGTGGCACTCCAGACTACATCGCCCCTGAGGTGAGAGCTGCCGGGCACACGTTCACATTGCAGTGATGTACCCTCTGCTCCCCAGATGGCCGTGTGAGAGCTGGGAAGGGTCGAGGGTGGTACCTTGCAAGGGAACCTCGGGCAGCATCTTATTCTATACTCTAAATCCTCCCTTTGAGATCACACATGCAAATTAATTTAGCACACATCCAGAAGCCCAAGCCCAAAATACATCAAGGTTTGGGAGAAAATTTAAATAAAACTCAAAAGAACCATCCAACACACATCAGTAAAATTCTTCATCAGACTGCTGTGGCCCACAGCCATGTGATACCGCCTAATTGTGACATCGAAATGTTTGTCGAGGGAGAAAGAGCAGATCCCCTGGGCTGGCATATGACATGGGATCTGTGTCCTGTATATGTTCCTCAGTAGGAAAATGGACAATAGCCCATGATTTATTTATAGCATGAAATACTACCAGGCACCAATTCAGAAGAGTGAGTTAGATATGTATGTAGATATGAAAACATCTTCAAGACACATTGTTAGAGAAAAAAAAAAAAATCAAGGTACAGAATGACAAATACAAGGCCGGGCATGGCAGCTCGTGCCTGTAATCCCAGCACTTTGGGAGGAAGAGGCAAATGGATCACTTGAGCCCAGGAGCTCCAGAACAACCTGGGCAACGTGGCGAGACCTCGTCTCTACAAAAAAATACAAATATTAGCCAGGTGTGGTGGCACGTGCCTGTAGTCCCAGCTACTTGGGAGACTGAGGTAAGAGAATCACCTGAGCCCCAGGAGGTCCAGGCTGCAGTGAGCTGTGATTATGCCTCTGCACTCCAGCCTGGATGACACAGTAAGACCCTGTCTCAAAAAAAAAAAAAAAAAAAAAGAGGAATGACAACAATGTGATACTATTTATGGATAAAACAGAAATACACGGAACACTGCTCTGTTTTCAACTAGTAAAAGCATACAAAAATCTGGAAGATTTCAGACTGATTTTATAACACTGGTTACCTCTGAAGATAAGGGAATTGTAAAGAGAAATTTAGCTACTTCTGTATACTGCTGACATTTTTTTTTACAAGGTAAATATATTTGCATATTACTTGAGTAATAAAGTAATTCAAAAATAATAAGGCTTTATTCAGACCCAATGAAGTTTTCCCAATGTGATATACTTTGGTCTATTATCATTTTGTTAATTAATTAGATATGACACAATCTATAACACAACTTCCCGATAGGCCGTGGGTTCCATAATCTCTGGTTCTCAACTCTAACTGCAGTTTAGAGTCATGAGAGAGCTTTTATGATGTAGGATGCAGCTGGGGCATGATGGCTCACCCCTGTAATCTCAGCGCTTTGGGAGGCTGAGGCAAGAAGATCGCTTGAGGGTAGGAGTTTGAGACCAGACTGGACAACATAGTGAGACCCTAATCTCTACAAAAAATTAAAATAAAAATTCCCCCAGTGCACTAGCTTACACCTGCTGTCCTGACTACTCAGGAGGCTAAGGCGGGAGGATCGCTCGAGCCCAGCAGGTGGAGGCTGCAGTTAGCAGTGATCATGCCACTGCACCTCAGCCTGGGAAACAGAGCGAGACCGTGTCTCCAAAAAAAAAACAAACAAACAAAAAAAAAACCCACAGACAAACAAACAGAAAACAATGTGGGCTGCCCAAATGCCATCCCGTTAGAATCTCTGCAGGGTGAGGCCCAGGATTTGGGGTTCTCAGAAGTTCCTCACTGTGGTGATCCAGACAAGCACAAGAAACCCTGAACTGTGTTGCTGATGAAGTTGCCTCCCCTCCAGCCCGCAGATGAGAGGGATAAGCTGCAGGTCAGGCTTTGTCATGAACTAACCACATCACCTCTGGCAACTGGTCTCACATCCCAGGCTCTAGTTTCCTTTGTAAAAAGATTAACTTGTTGGGTTGTCATGAGGATCAAACAAGACTTGAAGTATTTTAAAAGTGTGAAAACACTTTCAATGAGAAGTGTTCTCCTGGAATGCTTTCCCTTCCTTGTCTTGCGGGTTACTTCTCAGAACGCATTTCATTCATTCATAATTGACAAGTAAAATTGTATACATTTATCATGTGCAACATGTTGTTCTGAAATACGTATACGTTGTGGAATGGCTAAGTTGAGTTAATTAACATATTTATTATCTCACATACTTTTTTTTTTGTGGTAAGAACACTTAAAAATCCCTCTTAGCAATTTTAAAGAATACAATAGATAGTTATTAACTATAGTTACTGTGTTGTACGATAGATCTCTTGAATTTATTCCTCCTACTTAACTGAAATTTCATATCCTGTAATCAACATCTCTGCGTTTCTGATTTTGGAATAGAAATCAAAGTGGGAGATAGAGATCAAGAAACGGCCATTCACTTTATAGCCAAGTTTGCTCAAATACCCTTTTTGAGTTAAACAAGCAATAACTGAATTATAAAATATTCTAGGATTAGTTAACATTTTGAGGGCATAATATGTGAAAGCCACCTAGTATCTCACATAACCCCATGATATAGATATTATAGAAGTTAAGTAACTTCTCCTGTGATGAGACAACCTACCAGTAGACAGCAGTCAGGATTCAAAGTCAGACTGCCTAACCCTCAGGCCTCAGCCTTTAGCCTTTGCTATATTACCTCTTAACCTCTGACATGGTTAGTTTTGCATCCCTACATACTGAAAGATGGACCGTCACATGGCTCTTCTAGACTTTTCCATGTTCTGGCAGTTTGGGAATATGAATTAAAAACTTCACAACCGCGTATACCTACATGATCCACCAATTCTACATCTAGGAGTTTATCTTAAGGAAATACTTGGGCAGATGTCCAAATGTCTAATTGCAAGAATATATGTTACAGCATAGGAAGAGACCTAATCAATTGGAAATTTATAAGATAGATTTGGGTGTATCCATTCAACAGAATGTTATGCAGAGATAAAAACTGATTGTGTTCATATACAAATATTAAATTAGCAAGGAAAATTTAAGTGAATAACTGGCTTTATTAAAGATCTATTGCCCATAATCCCAGTGCTTTGGGAGGCCAAAGTGGGAGGATTGCTTGAGTTTGAGTTCAGTCTGGGCAATATAGAGAGACCCCGTCCCTACAAAAAATTAAATAATTAGCATGGTGGTGAGCACCTATAGTCCCAACTACACAGGAGGCTGAGGTGCAGGGATTACTTGAGCCCAGGAGGCCAAGGCTGTGAGCTATGAGCTATGATCTTGCCACTGCACTCCAGCCTAGGTGAGAAAAAGAGACACTATCAAAAAAAAAGAAAAGAAAAGAAAAAAGAAAAAAAAATGGTCCACATACCAAAGTGTTTATGTAAAGCACACACATACGCACAGAGTTTAATATGTATTCAGAGAAAAGAGTATGGAATGAAGTAGACCAAATATTAGTCATAATTTTTCTCTTAATAAAGGATTATGGGTGATTTTCATGTTATCATCTCAGCTTAGCTATCTTTTATAAAGAAATAGTAAAATAGTAACAAATATTATTACCTCTTAAACGTTTTTATTTGTAATTATGTTTTAAAAACATGTAACATAACATTTACTATCTTAACCATTTCTAAGTGTACAGCTTAGTAGTGTTAAGTATATTTACATTATTGTGTAAATGTTATAACTTTTACAATGAAGAGTAAAGACAGTTTTGCTTTTAAAAATTCCATGCTCACTGTTTTGAAAATAATGATAATAATAATATACCGTGCTTAGTGCTTCGAAAAGGCAATGTGACAGCCACAGGTGTTTGCCCAGCTGCAGGTGCCTCTGCAAAGCATGTCTGTCATTCCCTGAGTAGCTAATGTAAAGAAATAGCTCAGGTGGGCACTAGCCTTCTTGTAAAAGAAGAGTGGAATCTGTCTCCAGAAGATACATGAACTGCAAACCTCCCTGATAGGATGCCTTCTGTTTTCTAGATAATTGCTTATCAGCCCTATGGGAAGTCCGTGGATTGGTGGGCATTTGGAGTCCTGCTGTATGAAATGTTGGCTGGGCAGGTAATTGAATTTTAAGTGATCGATAAGAGAAGTCCTCCCTACCCCCATCCACATGGTTTCCTTAGGAGAATGCATGTTTGGTAACAGCTCATAAATGGAAACCTCTATGACTTTCCCGGCCTTGGGGTCATAGAAGTCCGTGGTCATTTGAAAGCCTGGGTGTGTGGCTTCACTGTAGGCCCCAGGGAGGAGAGTCTGCCAGTTGAGGGGGGCTCTGGGGAGTGTTCAAGCAGGGATTCTTCTCCTCCCACCCTCCCCTGTCATACAGGCACCCTTTGAAGGGGAGGATGAAGATGAACTCTTCCAGTCCATCATGGAACACAACGTAGCCTATCCCAAGTCTATGTCCAAGGAAGCTGTGGCCATCTGCAAAGGGGTAAGTACGTCTCTTAAAGCTGTGGCCAGGACCACCCCATACAGGCATGTGGGATGTACCTTGCCCAAGGACACCCCACCGGGGGGGAACAGAGCCTGAACTCCACCCTTCGCTCCGTTTGGCAATATGAGAACCCTGGCATGGAGCTGCTACCTCCCAGAGGAGAGAGAGCTTTTTTTCTGATTTGCACAGAAGTGCCACAGAAAGCTGCCTGCAGCTGCGTCTTGCTGCTGGCTGGGCTGCAGTCTCTGAACCAGCACAGGGGAATGCTCATTGAGTGAATGAGGTAGAAAGCACAGAGATTTTGTCAAAGAGCTGGAAGTCGTGGGAAAGGGCACAAGAGGTCTTCGGCACAACTCAGGCTATCTTGCCCTGCTCTGCTGTATGTGTTTAGTTAATACCAAGAGCGTGCAACTTTTGTTCTAAAAAATACCAGGCAGTGTTGAGGTTAAGGAATTCTCTAGATAAGCAGACTGAAATTCAGTGTACTCAAAATCCCACTGTCCCCTCTCCCCTAACACGCACACAAATGGCTCAAAGGGAATGCATGCTTGTACGTCTACAGTTTATACACAGGGCACCTGCGAAGAAAGCAGGACGTGTGCTTGTGGGGAAGGATTGTTTGTTTTGCGTCTTGTGTTGGACCAAGGCATACTCACAGTGACTTCTGTGAGATCCTAAGGATCAGTGACGCTCACTTTTGGAGCCATCAGGATAACCCGAAGTGCCTTACCAGAATGCACATGCTTCTGCCTCACCCCAGAGATTAAGTCTGGGTATGAGTATTTTGGAAAAGTCTCCATTTGGCTTGCACACCACTGCCTTTAAACATACTATCCAAATGAAGTGATTTTTCAACTCTGATGGAAGCCTGAAAGCAATCGAATTAGATGCCCAGAAAATATGTTCCAAGTGTAATATACTAATAAAGAATTTGCTCTCCCACCACCCAGTGGTACAGGTTAGAACATGGCCATGCCTTAATCAGTGGGTTCCCACCTGTGTGTCTGAATAAACCAGGGCTGCCAGTCCTAGATCTGTGGGATGCTTACAGACTTTTCATGCCCTACTTTGCTCTTCCTGACCCCAGCCAGATGCTGAATGCACTGGTTTGGGTGAAGGAAAGCTGGGAAACTCAGGCAGGCCAATCTGAGGCTTGGCCCAGTTTGGAATAGCTGGGCCAGCCTCTCAGCCTAAAAGCACCTTGTCACACTGCCTAAATTCCCACTCTCAGTGAATCACCTAAGGTTTGCACCTCAGCTCCATAGGCTAAGATGCACGTATCCCTGGGGAAACCACCTGTGAATTAATCTCAATCCCAAACATCTAAAGTGAATTGCTTGAAAATATTTTCTTTGAGGGTGTGAGACAGGGAGAGGGAAAATGAAGAATAGAGAGGGGTGCATGAGGAACCTAAGCAAAGCCCATAAAGAAAAAGAAGGCACACACGAAGGCCTGTACAGGCCCCCGTAGACATGGTATTGAAGGGTGGGAGGGGTAGACAGAAGGTGGCACCTGGAGCTTTTAATTTGTTTAATAATTGCCAGCATGTAAGGATCAGGAGATTTCTCATAAACATTCAGCTTTCAGGTTTCTCTTGAAAAATCAGATCTTGCCACATTGGCTTGTCATTCTTACAAAGCACCAGTCAGCTAGATTGGAAACCACTGCCCTCTGTAGTTGGGGCTTGCCTTCTGTAATTCACAGAAATTCTCACCTGGCCAATTCTACCCAAGTTCAAATCCTGGTTCAGGCATTAATTGCCCTCGGACCATGGGGAAGTTGTTTGATGGTGTCTGCAGATTGGGAATAATAATAGCAGTCCACACAGAGTTCTTTGATGATTAAATAGCTGAATACTGTAAATCACTTCGAGTAGAGGCTGGCACTCTGCTCCAAACCCCTTGGAAGTTATTATTTCTATTACTAGTGCTGACACTATTGTGTTATCTGCCTGGTTCCTCTTGGCATTTGAGTTTGCATTCCCTGGAATTGCGACTTTTAAAGTCGGGGATTTGGAGATCAAGAGACCCTTTGCAAATCTTGACCCTTCCATTTTCTAGGCGCAGGGTCTTTTTTTTTTTTTTTTTTTTTTGACAACATCTCGCTCTGTCACCCAGGATAGGGTGCCGTGGCATGATCATGGCTCACTGCAGCCTTGATCTCCCAGGCTCAAGTGATCCTACTGCCTCTGCTTCCCAAAGTGCTGGGATTATAGGCATGGGCCACCGCACCCAGCCTAGGTGCAAGATCTTAAGCCACTTCCTTTGCATCTCTGTGCTTCTGTTTATTTTAAAAAATGAAATAGTAGTACTCACTGAAAAGAGTTTTTGAGAGCATTACATGAGATAACGTAAGAGAAAGCTCCTTGCATGACGTGGGCACATAGTAGGTGTTCAGTACATGCACAGAGTCCTCCCCTTCACATGCCCGCCCTGCCTGGACAGCTGGGGGTTCTAAGTGGGTCATGGAGGAGAGGATTTTCCAGGTCAGCCGTCTTCAGCTTCAGCTCCAATTAGCAGTTTCCCTCGTAGAGCCGTTTTCTATTAATTCAGGACCCATAACCTTCATGATTAACTGGGGTGACTCTCTTACTATTGAGTTCGGGGACCATTATTAATTGAGTGGGCTGAGTCCAATGCGGGCTCTTCCTTCAAGGAGGGTACTCCAGAAACGAGTGACGCTCAAGCGAACAGCCAAATGCTTCCTGCAGAACAGCGAGCCCCAGGGGATGCGTCTGGGAGGTGATCAGAGATTGGAACAGTGATTAAATCCAGCTGTCTACATGGCTTCGGGCACATTAGAGCAAGAGTGCGGGAACTGGGCAGAGACTCCGAATTAATGCTGGATGTTTCTGCAGTGCCTTTTCTTTGCTTGGCATCCTCCTGCTTAGACAGAAATTCAGTTGAGCTTTTGAAAACAGTCTCCTGTTTAATTGAAGCAGTGTCCTTTATATGTCCATCCCCTCAAAGGCCCGATTTTCTACCTCCCTTCCCCGCAAAAATTAGTAAAACCTTACTCAGAGGGCTATGCCCACTTTGAACAAACTTGAAGCAAACAGAAGCCCAAATAGGCCGTACCTTAGGGTGAAAACCAGCAGACACTGAACAGCTGAGACTGTTCAGTGAACATAAAGCTATAAGAGTCCTGAGCCAGGCAGAGCTGTTCAAAACCTTGCCCTGCTCCTTAGCTGTTTGACCTTAGACAGATGACTTGACTTCTCTGCACCTACTTCCTTTACCTGGAAAACGGGGGATAAGAGTTGCTGAGGCCTCAGAGTATTGTTGCAAAGGTTAAAGAGTAATGGGTAACAGCTGGGAAGCCTTTAGCACGGAGCCTGAATGCATATGATGTCGTCATGCTCAGTACACGGAAGCCATTATTGATATTATTATTATTATCAGTGTGAACCAAAACCTCCCTGCCCTTTCATTCCTCACATCCTAATCTTACACAAATGTCAAGGCTTGACTCAATTTCCTCACCCTCCATAAATCTCTCCTGACAAAGTCAGGTCACAAAAATTCCTGAGGAAACCACGTGTGAAATGTGCTCCCATTTTTCTTAATAGCCCAAGTTTTAGAGCTAGGCAGAGGTGGAGTCTGCACCCAGCTCTTACTGACTGCCACTTCCTATCTCTTGAGTCCTTGCTGTTCCTCAACTTCTCTGAGTGTGCATTGCCTTTTTATTCAAATGGGAAAAATAGTATACTCACCTCATTGGGTTATTGCAATGATTGGGGAAGATCGTGCATGTAAATAAAGAGGTAGCTAGCTTAGAACGTAAGTGCTCAGTTAATTTCCCCACCCTGGAGGATACGGTTTATATGACAAGTACATGCTTGTGTGTGTGACCACAAATTATCTTGTAAGGGGGCAACAGGCTGAGTGACTGTCCAGCAGTGTAGGAATGAATTTCTGGGTTCATCCTTTCCCCATCATCCGCAAGTCCTGGGCAGAAGATTCTGCCATCATGGGCTGCTCAGTGTGATGTCAACTCTGGAAAGCTTTTGGACTTGTATTTTTTTTTTTTTAATTAATCACCAACTCTTCCGTCTTTACCCTCTGTACATTTGCTCAAGTCTTGAGATCAGAGATATTTTCGTGCTGCTTTGGACTCATTTACAAGAGGAAGCCTGTCTGGTTTCATCTTGGAGCATCTATTCATCTTGTTATTTAGCACTCAGAGACCCAAAGATGGAGGGTTTTGATAATTAAGTAATTTAAACGGAACACCAAAGAAACCTCAGCGGCGTTGTGTGTAATGTATGATACAAGGGAAATGAGCTGGGCTAGGTTTTGACTGTTTAATGAGCTTTCAGAAAGTAATTACTTGAAACTTGGGCCCCTTTGACTAATACTTTTTCTTCTGTTTTGTCATTTTTGCAAGTGCTTTACTGAGAAATGCAAATGGTATCTGAATGAATGTAGCCTTTGCTTTTGTCAAATTCCAGTTTTCTTGTTGTGGAAGGAGGGAAGTTTGAAGATACTGAAACTGTCCTAATTAAATGCACTGGTAATTGCACAAAACTTATTCTTAAACCAAAATGGATCATGTGGCATTTCTTTTTTTCTTTCTTTTCTTTTTTTTTTTTTTTTTCTTTTTGAGACGGAGTCTCTCTCTGTCGCCAGACTGTGGAGTGCAGTGGTGCAATCTCAGCTCACTGCAACCTCCGCTTCCTGGGTTCAAGGATTCTCCTGCCTCAGCCTCCCGAGTAGCTGGGACTACAGGTGTGTGCCACCACATCCAGCTAATTTTTGTATTTTTAGAAGAGACGGGATTTCACCATGTTGGCCAGGATGGTCTTGATCTCTTGACCTTGTGATTTGCCTGCCTAGGCCTCCCAAAGTGCTGGGATTACAGGCGTGAGCCACTGTGCCTGGCCCTCATGCAGCATTTCTAACTTGAAGTTCAGGGTCACATTCAGGCTTCGTTTTGATTAACCGTAAGAGATGATCGGCAGCAGGTCCTGTTATCAGGTCCTCTCCTACAAAGTCCTGGTTGGGATTTTTTGCTGAAACAAAAAGCAAAGAACAAAAATGAGTTGAGATTCTTCATTTGTGGTTTTTTTCCTAATGCCTTGGAGTAATGATTTCTGAGTGTCTCACATTTCCTCTTCTGAAACTCATTAAATACAATGTTTTTCTTTCTCTCAAAGCTGATGACCAAACACCCGGGCAAACGTTTGGGTTGTGGACCTGAAGGCGAACGTGATATCAAAGAGCATGCATTTTTCCGGTATATTGATTGGGAGAAACTTGAACGCAAAGAGATCCAGCCCCCATATAAGCCAAAAGCTGTAAGTAGCCCATTCTCTCTGACTGCCGACTATTCACATACAAGGTATTCTTGCCCGTTCCCCGTGTTTTCCAAATGCTTCCTGAGGGGTAGACATCAGTGTGTCTACTGGAACGTGGGTGTATGTGTTCACACATGTGCACAAAGTCACTGGGTACAAAGATGGACATTTCCATTGGCCCACCTCCGTCTCTATAAAGATGGAAACGATGATGCCTATTGAATTTTTGTTTCATTGATTCAATTATTGTAACTATCTTAGCTGACAACTTTCTGAGAATGGTTCTTGGGTGAGCAGAGTTCAGATCCATTTTTGGACTATGATAAAGGATCTAATTTTGCCCTCATTCTTTCTCTTGGTTCAACTGTGTCATTTTCTCTTCATACTGACATTGAAAAGGTCATGTTGTTTATCTCAACAGTATTTAAATTTAATTCTGAAACATACACTATGTCTGAGTCAGTAAATAAGATGGCAGTTCAGCAGCCAGCTCCCACCCAAGGCAAAACAGAGTAAAGCAGAGACTGACGTCCTCTTGAACTGAAGACCCCCTCCTGGAGGGTTTGAGTGTGGAGACGGCTTTGACATAACTTTCATAATGCAAGAATAAAACTCTCACATTTCCCACAGTCCACGTACCCACAGGAAGGTTTTCTATCCCCAAAGACTCAGCAGGGAGTACTTGTCGGCATCAGGAAAGAAGAGTTTGCACCTGAATTAATCAAACTGTGATTCTGCTGGGAGGATATTTCTTTGTGAAATTAAATAGAGGTCAGACCTGGTGACTCCATGATGGGTTGTAAAACTACCGACTGAGGCTGAAGACTGAACATAAACACCGTCATTGAAACCTAACGTTGTAAGGGTTTGAGTGTTAAGATGAAGAAGATAATAATGGTAGTTATTTTGATACTAGTATTGTTATTCCTTTCTTGAGCACTTACGTGCTAGGCACCGTATTAAGCATTTCTCATGCAGCATCTAGTTAAATCCTCACCACAGCCTGTGAAGGAAGGTGCTGTCATTCCATGTTACGGAAGAGGAAACAGGGGCTCAGAGGGGTTAAGTGCTCTGTTCAGGGTCACTCAGCCAGCAGTGATGAAGGGAGGATCCAAGCCTCAGACAGTCTGACCATATTGGAGGCCCACCAGGAAGCCCAGGGGCAAAGGACATATAGTTCAGGAGTCTCCCAGGTGATGCTCACCTCTTCCTAGTGTCGCACCTTCCCCTCATCCCAAATGGCTAGAATCACAGCTCTACACCAACCTCCATGCATCCCGTTTCTCCCTGGATGCTTCCTGGTGCAGGAAGCCGTGGCCCTTAGAGGCAGCCAGTTCTACTTTGTGGCCCTTCTCATTATTGCCAACTTACACACTGCTGTCAGATCAGCCTTACCAGAACTCCTGCTAGAGCCTCTCTCTGTGTGTGGATCAACTTTCAGACATTTGCGGATGCAGGTTCTAATTCCTTCTTCTTTCTTCTTTCTTCTTTCTTCTTTCTTCTTTCTTCTTTCTTCTTTCTTC
>NW_012103365.1:2707904-2723696 GCF_000951045.1 Mandrillus leucophaeus
CCAGGCTGGTCTCGAACTCCTGACCTCAGGTGATCCACCCGCCTTAGCCTCCCAAAGTGCTGGGATTACAGGTGTGAGCCACAGCCCCACCCTGATTCCTTCTTGAATCCTGTGATTTCCAGCTAAATCCTGCCCCACCCCCTCCTGCAAGCATGTTCCATAGGACCTCACTTCCAGGTGCCTGTTCTCCATGACATCCATATCCGTCTTAAAATACAGACACAGAATTGAGCACAATACTCTTAATCGTGTCTGACTCTCAATGAGTACAGTGGAGCAGACTATCCCTTGGTTATTCAAGAGCTGGTGAACTGGGACCAGTCCTTTTCTCTCTCTGATCCACTGTGTCATCATCCGTAATACAGTGATGATAATAGTTTTGACATCAGAGGGTTGTTATGATGCATAAAGCACTTTGTACAAGCCTGGAACAGAGGAGGCACTCACAGAGAGCTGATCGTGGTTTTTGTTAGCTGTGTCATACATTAATTAACGTCTTGATGTAGGGTCTTTGTAGGGCAGAATCCTGCTGCTGCTATTCCTTAAGATAACATCTGTGTGTACGTTGGGGTTGAAGAGGGCCCCACATGTCATGAGCAGCATCACAGCTTTTATGGGCCCATTTGGAAAAAGATGAAAAGGTAATACTGAAAGGAAGAGTGAATTCTTTGTTCAGGAAGCTGGGAACTCAGAGGCGAGATGTATAACTCAGATGGTTTTTGTGGGGTTATTTATGAGATCTCGAAATGTGGACCTCCCTTTTCTCGCTTGGCCAAAGGAAAGACGCACATGCTCCCATCCCCACCAGCATAGAACCCAGCGGACGTCTGGGGGTCATGTTCTAGCTGTAGTGCTGTGGTTTGTAAAGTGTGCTGTCCATCAGTATGCAGTATCAGTATGCAGTGTCACAGTCAGTGGTATCGACATTACATGAGCACTTTAGGAATGAAGTTCTCGGGCTCCAACCCAGACCCCCTGAATCAGAAACTCTAGGGGTGGGGCCCAGTGTTCTGTGTTTAATAGGCTGTCCAGGTGACTTGATGTGCTCTCAAGGTTGAGAATCACTACTGTGGAGTTTAGCATTAGGAGCTCAGCCAGGAAAGCTAGGCAGAGACCAGAGGGAGGTAGCATGGAGAATCATCTCCTTTTTTTTTTCTTTTTTTAAAGACAGGGTCTTCCTCTGTTACCCAGGTTGGAGTGCAGTAGTGCGATCATAGCTTACTGCAGCCTCAACCTCCAGGGCTCATGCGATGTTCTCACCTCGGCCTCCTGAGTAGCTGGGACTACAGGAGTATACCACTATGTCTGCCTAATTTTTATTTTTATGTTTAAATAAATGGGGTCTTGGCCAGGTGCGGTGCCTCATGCCTGTAATCTCAGCACTTTGGGAAGCCAAGGAGGGTGGATCACCTGAGCTCAGGAGTTCGAGACCAGCCTGGCTAACATGGTAAAAACCCATCTCTACTAAAAAAATACAAAAATTAGCTAGGTGTGCTGATGGTGCCTATAATCTCAGCTATTCGTGAGGCTGAGGCAGGAGAATCGCTTGAACCAAGGAGATGGAGGTTGCAGTGAGCTGAGATTGTGCCACTACACTCCAGCCTGGGTGACAGAGTGAGACTCAGTCTCAAATAAATAAATAAACATATATAAAAATAAATAAATGTGGTCTTGCCATGTTGCCCAGGCTAGTCTCAAACTCCTGGGCTCAAGTGATCCTCCAAAAACCTCAGCCTTCCAAAGTACTGGGATGACAGGTGTGAGCCACTGCACCCAGCCAAAAGAATCATCTCTTTATGTGGAAGACAATGGTCCTCCTTCTAGTCAGGGCATGGGGTGGTGGCTTCCAGAAGAGGTCACAGACTCAGATGCCTACAGAGGCCAAGCAGATAATATGAATGAGGGAAGAGGGCTGGTGAGATAGAAGAGAAAGTGTTGGAGATCAATGCAAGCCAGAGAGCAGGTGAGCTACCTAACAGGCTCAGCTGATGTTCACCTCCCGATGGCCTGCCCTGCAGGATGCAGCCTCCACAGGACTGCTCCATCTTCATGGTTTTCAGGGGATAGAACTCAGTGTTGCGGGGTGCAGCAGACCTGTGAGTTGACTGACAGATCCTGTTACGGTCGGTGTAGTATGTAGGCCCTGTGTAGTAAGGGCTTAGTGAAAGGGTATATAAAATTAAGATGTTTAGATAAAATCTCACAAATTTGACCGGGTACAGTGGCTCATGCCTGTAATTCCAGCACTTTGGGAGGCCGAGGTGGGCAGATCACCTGAGGTCAGGAGTTCGAGACCAGCCTGGCCAACGTGGTGAAACCCCGTCTCTACTAAAAATACAAAAATTAGCCAGATGCGATGGCGCACACCTGTGCATGGAGAATCGCTTGAACCTGGGAGGCAAGGTTGCAGTGAGCTGAGATCACGCCACTGCACTCTAGCCTGGGTGACAGAGCAAGACTCTGTCTCAAAAACAAAAACAAAAACAAACTCACGATTTATTTTATATATCAGAACAAATTTTTGAAAATTAAACACAGGGGCAAATAAAACACATCCACACCTATATGTATCCCATGCACTGTTGGTTTATAGCCTCAAGGGTAGTGATGGTTCAAAGTCAGGTTGCTCTTTAGCCAGCATCTGTTAGCAATGGTTATTTACAACCAGAGTCCATTTTGACCCGTTAAATATTTTGAATAGCCCTGCTAAGCAGTAATGAATATAAAAGGTCTAGCCTCGTGCCTGGCTCATAGAAAGCAGTCAGGAAAAGGTAGCTGTTATTATCATTGGTGATATAAAAAGATTACAATACTTGGTCATTACCAACAGGATCCCTCAACTGTTCTGCATTTGATATGATTTCCCACTGACCTGTGTCTTGAATTCCTCCATGTGGGTCATTTAACAATGACTTTCAAAGTACAGTGATCAGGCTGTACTACATACTTCAAAATGTTCTGGTACCAGCTCTAAAGGAGCAGGTGCTGCCTTCAATCTCCTTAGACTGAATTAGAAATAATAATAAATGATACATCATCCAGGTACAGTGGCTCATGCCTGTAATCCCCACACTTTGGAAGGCTGAGGCAGGCAAATTGCTTGAGTCCGGGAATTTGAGACCAGTCTGGGCAACATGGCAAAACCCCATCTCTACAAAAAATACGAACATTAGTGGGTGTGATGGCATCCACCTACTACTCAGGAGGCTGAGGTGGGAGGATCTCAATCCTGGGAGGTTGAGGCTGCAATGAGCCATGATCATGCCACTGCACTCCAGCCTGGGCAACAGAGCAAGACCCTGTCTCAGGGAAAAAAAAAAAAAAAGATACATCACCTACCCATTTGATCCAGTCTGCCTGTATGCCTTTTATATTGCAAATGCATTGCATCAGAGCCCTCCTCCCCCAATCCCAGGATTTTATATTTCTCCTTCCTCACCCCTTCTTGACTGTCTGCCACTTCCAAAAGGCCTGTGGTGAGCGTGTGCAGAGTTCCATGTGCCTTGTGGGATGTGAAAAGGCATGCATGTATCTGTCAGCCTTCCTGATTCATGCATGCTATTCAATAGAGTGTGGTGAGAGAAAAAACAAGGAACAATAACAGAGGATTATATTCAAACATCAGTGAAGGGTGCTATTATTGGAGGTTCGTTAAAATAACTTTAAATGGGTTTTTTAAATTTGTTCTCAATGCCATCTTTTATTGTGGCAAGGAGCTGTTCACAGAGCATTGTTTGAAACTGTATTGAAATACAGTAGATTTGGTGTATTGTTGCAGGGAACAAGAGCCTTTTTTTTTTTAATGTTCGCCTGGTTGTGTGTTGCTTTTGTTTTAAAACACCCAAATGGCTCTCTGTTGCCCCAGTCTAGTATGCTCCTTGGCATATATGGCTTTTGAGGTCTTCCAATGCTAGATCTCTGTTCTCTTCCTAGCTTTAGCTCCTGACTCCAAGAACAGCATTCCTGGGCTTCTTTCAGTTTCTCAAACATGCAGTGCCTTGTTTTCCCTTGCCGGCTTCATCCATGCAGAGTCATGCACCTGGGATGCCCGAAGACGTTTCCTATGCTCTCCCAGCCCCCTGATTCCCACCGTGCCTTGCCTTTCCCACCTCATCAAATCAGCAGAACATCACCCACTTAGGGAGGCTCTTGCTGATTCCTGAGTAGATATCTGCTACTGTCCCATCAACAAATTCATCACAGGTTGTAATAACGTGTTCAATCTCATGCCTGTCTTTTTGACTACTTGAAGATTGTGACTTTCTCTGTGTAAAATCCCAGTGCCTAGCGTAGGGTTTAGCACATTATAGGTGCTCAAGAATTCTTACTCAATGAGTGAATAGCCATAAAACAAGATGCCGTAATACACTGTGCTGTGGAACATAAAGGAGTCTTTAGGGATATATATTAGAGTGCATGGTTTTTTTTTATGTACGGCAGGGTATCGCAAATAAATTGGTTGTTGTGTAAGTTACTACCCTATTTATAAAGGGCTATAATTTGGTTGCTGATTTTGCAAACTGTCATGGCATCATGTGGCTTTGCAGTGTGTGTTGGGAGAGTGTGCTGGCGAAGGATCTGAAGAGGCAGTGCATTGAATCATAGGACTTTGGGTGGACAGATCTGCAGCTTCCTGCAGTCTAACCTTGCACAGTCCAATCCAGTATTACAGATGCCATGATGTAGCCTAGCAGAGCGTCTTAAACTTTAATGTGCACACACGAGTCACCTGGGTATCTGGTTAAAATTCTTACTCAGCCAGTCTGCGGTGGGATTTGAGATTCTGCATTTCTCACAAGCTCCCGGGGGATAGGATGCTGTGGGACCAGGGACTCCACCTTTATGTAGCAGGGACTAGAACTCAGTGCTGCAGGGTGCAGCAGGCCTGTGAGTTGACTGGCAGAACATGTTGTAGCAGTGCAGTAGGTAGATCCTGTGTAGTCAGGACTGTAGTGAAGGGGTATATACAGTTAAGTATAGAATGTTCTAGTGAAGTTATTGTTCAGGGCACACAGCAGGCTGTTGCTAGTCAGCATGTGGTGGGAGGAAGCTGGTGGTTTGGGTACTAAAGGGCAGACTGTCGCTGAGTGCATGATGGAGCAGTGGCTTGGGAAGAAGCGTGTGCTGGTTCTGTCCTCTAGTGGGGATGTGGTCAGATATCGAGTCATCCATTCAGTGGGTGATGAGGTTAGGTACTGTTCTAGGTGATGGGAACATAGCACTAAAAATAATTAACATCCCTGCCCTCATGGAGCTTATATTCTGGGGAGAGTGGGCAAAATAATAAACATAGAAACAAGTGAAATATACAATGTGTCAGAAGTTAATAAACATTATGCAGGAAGCTGAAGTAGGGATGGAGATTGGAAGAGCCAGGTCAGGGAGATGTCCATATAATAGAGTAGGTGGAGAAAATGACATTTCAGCAAATACAGGAAGAAGATGAGAGAGGTGGGAGTCATGTGTATATCTGGGTGAGAAGGGAGAGTGATTTGGGTGGTAGTAGCAGATGCAAAGGCCCTGAGGCAGGAGCTTGCCTGGCATGGTCAAGGGGGAGCAAGGATTCCAGGTGGCTGAGCTGAGGGGTTGAGGGAGAAAGGAAAAGGAGGTGAGATCAGAGAGGCCAAAGGAAAGCACAGGCCACTGAAGGATCTTTGGCTTTTACTCCAACTCATGAACCAAGAAATAACATGTTCTGACTTTGGGTTTTTGAAGGATCGCTCTGAGTGCTGTAGGGACAAGGGTGACATCAGGGAGACTGGCTAAGACTCTTGCCATAATCCAGGCAAAAGGCGATAGGAACTTGGGCAGGTTGGAGCTGTTTGAGAACCCCCAAGCTGGCATCTTCAGGTCCTCCCCAGTTCCTGGCATCTTGTAGGCACTCAGTCATTGTCTCATGGGGACATGAAGGCACCGATGAACATGAGTCCCTGCAGACTGCCCACAGGATTGCTCCTCAAGTGTAAAACATGGTAGCCAAGAGTTTGGTCCCGGTAGCAATAGGATGAATGAATGAAATAGACTTGTCAGGAAAGCTTCTGTGATACAGAGCGCTGGCTTGCAGGGCACAGAGCAGGAGGACACGGTTGTGTACTTGGTTGGACTTCCTCCTGTCGATGCAAAGGGTGCAGTGGCTGAGGGCTGTACCCAGGGAGTTCCTCTGTGTCTGGGTGATCCAGCTCAGAATTTTGCTGACTTGTAGCAAAAGGTGCATTGAGTCTTTGGCATGGATGAGCATATTTTATTGCAGAAGTAGTAGTACATGGAGCTATAATGTCACAGGACAAGATATGCTAGGTAATATGTTCAAATTGAAATGCCTAATGGGGAGTTTGATGGCATTCATGTGTTGTCACGAATTGGCTTAATGAAGTCCTGTCACTCTTCCTCTGAAAGGCTCCATAACACCTAATGTAAGACTTACTGTGAAAATTGGGTAGGGGGATGAGCCCAGGGCACAAGGATTCAGCTGCCTCCAAAGACATAGAAGCAGTGAGATGAAGAGGAAGAGCATAGAAGCAGTGAGATGAAGAGGAAGAGAAAGCTAAGTAGGCTTCATTAGAGACCTTGGAGTCTTTTCTGCTTTTTATTTATTTGTGTTTTCATTGTTTTTAATTAATTGCCCACGCTGGTCTCAAACTCCTGGCCTCAAGTGATCCTCCCACCTCTGCCTCTGAAAGTGCTGGGGGTTACAGGCGTGAGTCACTGTGCCTGGCACCTGTGGAGTCTTAAGTGCTAGAGTGTGTGTACAAGGATCTTCCCAGTAGTAAACATGGCTCTAGTAGTCTTTTAAAATATTATCAATCAGATCATCAATTGTTCTAAAATATGGTCAACCAGATTGTCAAGTGTTCTAAAATATGGCGCATCTGATCGTCAATGCTCTCTGGGCAGGGCTCGAGGAGTACAACTTGACGAGAAGTAGACATTAAGAGCCCCTTTCCTCTGCTCCTTACATTGGAGCAACCATCCAGTCCTGTCTAGATGTCTCTAGAATGCTCATTCCCTCCTTCCTTCCATTCTAGCCTGTATCAGGCCTCGCCAACTCCAAACCCACTTGTATGACAGACTGATTCCAATCATTTCTGCTCTTGTTACCAATTCTTATCTGCCCTTTACTTAAAACTCATAATTTTGAGGCATCTGCACATTAGGAAAGACTGAAAACCCAGCAAGCTTTTATAGCTTGCAAAGATCCTTGTCCTATGCTCTGTTAATATCATTTCCAAAATACTACATGGGTTAACTGGTCACATCCCATTGCCCGTATCCTCTGAGAGTCTAAATGCTGAACTGCTTCAGAAACTAAATCATACTCACAGGACTTGGTTTCTCGGCAATTCTGTCATCTGAAAACGTTGTTTATGTAGCTGAGGTCAAAAGCTTCAAGTACTGCTTTAATGAGCTGCGATTCTGTTCATGTGACATTCTCTTCCAAACCCAATTGCCCTTTACACTGTATGAGTAAGTGCTTCTGTGTGTGTGTGTCTGAATGTGTGTGTTTGATGTGCTGACATTTCTGAATTGAATCCAGAAAGTGTAACCTTTGTATGTTTGCTGTTAAAACTCCAAATTCAAAGCTTAAGAAAAGGATCTAACGCTTACTCAATATGATTTATTTAAGCACAGAACCTAACTCCCCCAAAGTATCAAATACTCAAGAGAACAATTCCTTTTTGAAAATTGTGATTTAAAATAATTCTCATAAAACCTTTACTGTTCAAATATATTAGAAAATATATTGAGTTTTTGTCTGCATCAGGCACTGTTTTAACTGCCTTCCATGCATTGCCTTATTTAATTCTCTCAACCCTCTAAGGTAAGGTTATCACCACATTACAGATGAGGAACTAGAGCTTGGAAAAGTTAAGGCATTCATCCAAGATCCAGCAACCAGAAAGTGGAGGAGCCAGGACTTGATCCCTGGACTGTACACTGTCCCAAGACCCTTGTAAAGATTATTAGAAGCACTTGGAGCCCCTGGTAAGGTTCGTGGTTGTGCTAACAGGAGAGAGTCATGATAACACCATCGAATGGTGTCTATTACATAATAGAAAAAGACTGAGTATTCTTACAATTCAAATGATTTAAATTTATCTTAAAATATTGCAACAAATAAGTAGAATATTCACACCTTTTATAATTTGTTGGCAGGATTTTAAAAGATGCGAATCTTATTTGTTCCTTAAGGCTTTGATTTTGAAGCTGACAAAGACAGCATACATTGACTAACCTCTGAAAGAAGGGCATGGCAGCATTGAAATGAGGCAGTCGAGACAGGCTCATTAAGGAGTAGAGGTTTCCCTGCTCAGTTCTCCTTGTTCTTTTGGGGTATCCAGTGTGTGGAGTTTGCAGAGATCTTAATAAAAACATCAACCTACATTTATATGCTGACAAACAAATAGCCAAGAGCCATTTAGGACACATAGCTTGGAGTCTGTTTATCTCTCTCCACCTACCTACAAACCCATGAAGAACCCATTTAAACTTCAGATCAAACCAGGCCCCCTTTAGTGGTTGGAATCGGCAGGTTCCTGAGCCAAGTGAAGTTCATAAATCAGTTGTTGTCTTAGTCCATGTTGTGTTGCCATAACTGAATACCACAGACTAGATAATTTATAAAGAAAAGAAATTTATTTCTTACAGTTCTGGAGGCTGGGAAGTCCAAGGGTGAGGGGCTTGCGTCTGGTGAGAGACTTCTTGCTGTGTCATCCCATGGCAGAAGGTGAAGGGCAAGAGAGAGTATGCATGCATGTGTGTGTGTGTGCATGTATGTGCATATATATGCATATGCATACGTGTGTGTGCACATGCAGGGGAAAGATAGGGAGCCAAACTCATCCCTTTTATCTGGAACCCACCCCCAAGATAACAGTGTTAAGTCCTCATGAGGTGCCACCTCTCAACACTGTTGCATTGGAGATTCATTTTCTAACACATGAACTTTGTGGGGGCAAGTCAACCATAGAACCTACCAGATACATGACTTTGAGATATCCCCTGGCAGAAAAGCCAACGGTTTGAATTGAAATAGTAGATGGGAAGGCCACTGACTGGGGGAGGGCATGAAACTGGTAGCTTCTGTCTGGAAATAACTACTGAAATATCATATAATTGAAGTCAATAATTGAAAGATGACCTTAGAAGTGGAATTTAACTGCTCCATTCTGTAGATGGGCAGAAGCCTAGAGATTTGCCCAAGTGACTTACACAGGGATTATAACAGAACCATGGCAAAATAATCTGGTGCTCCACTTAATGGATACAGGACTTTATTATTATTGTTATTTTGATACTGGTCCATGGTCCAGGGATTGGGGATCCCTGCCCTAAATCATGAGGAAGATTGAGGCCCACAGGTGCCACAAGTTGGTAGCCCTCAGCTTCTTACCACCTCCCAGCACCTCCATAGTCATCTTGACCTCCTTGCCCGGCTTCCATCTCTGTCTTAGCAAATATGTGTTCCCTCCCCCAACTCATGTGAGACTTACCCTCACTCCTGCTCTGGACTCCGCCCTCTCGATCCTTCCTGCTTGTCTCCCCTGTTTAGTCTATGTCTACAACTTCTCTATGTTCCTGTGGTTTCAAATAGGAGCCTGATTTAAATTGACTTTTAAGCAAAAAATGATAGTTAGTATTCAGATGTAGATGGATCATGGTCCCAAACAATGCCAGCAGGGAAACATTTCTCTGTATCCCTTAGGATTACTTTCCCCACTGTGTTGACTTCATTCTTCATTCTCAGAAGGCTTTCTTGGGCACATAGCAACTCCCAACTTATGTCCCATTATCTCTGCAACTTCTACCTTAAAAAAAGGGCTTCCTTTTTATAAAATCCCAGCAGCCTAGGACTCAATCTTTTTGGAAGACATTGGGTCATACGCCCATCTCTAGGGGAATCGCTTACTGCACGGGGGTTGGGGGGGGGATGGAATATGCTGATTGGTTGGGCCTGGGTCACCTGCCCCTCTTAGCCAGGGAACTGGATCTAATCCAGACATTTTGGAAAAAGAGAAGGAATGTCCTATCTAAATCAGACATTTTGAAAGAAGAGAAGGAATATCTCCTTTAAGAAAAATAAAGCCACTGTCACTAGAAGAAAAGACAATGAATGCCTGATGGCTGGGCAAAAACAGCAGCTGTCCATTCTGACTCTATCCTGACCATCTCCTTTGTGCATAAACCTGCTATGTCTTTTTCATGTTAAAAATCTCCTACCTCAAACCTGGGAATCCTCCTTACTACTACTCTTACTACTGCTAGGACTACTACCCTACCTTACTTCGCATACAAATATGCTTTTGAAAGAGTTGCCAGTTCCTGCTGTTTCCACTTGTTGACAATTTATTCTTTCCTCAGTTTGGTGCAATCTGGCTTCGGCTCCCACCATCCTATTGATATTTTTCTCATTGAGTCATCAGTGACCTGAAAACTGCCTCCTTTCACAAGCTTGTCTCATCTTTCTTGACCTCACCATATTATTAGGTGCACCATATTATTATTTTAAAAGGAAAATCCTTTCCCCTTTAAAAAAAATGTGAAAAAATAAAATATTCAAGCAGCATTAAAAGCTACAAAGTGAAATTAAGAATTCCCTCACCCATGGCCCCTAGCTAGGCTTCTTGATTCTCCTTCCTAGAGACACCCACTGCAACCAGGTTCTTGTGTGACCTTCTAGAGAAGATGTGTTCAGGCCCAGAAATAGTCTACATCACACACAAGGATGTTAGCATGCTGTATACAATTTCTGTATCTTGCTTTATTCCCCTCTATCTTGGAGATTGTTTCTTATCTGCACATCTATCTCTACATCACCCTTTAAATAGCTTCCTAGTTTCCTACATAAGTGAGTTTATCTGTAGGATAAATGCAGAGTAACTCCTCCTTTTTAAGCCCCTCTTCTTCATTTTTATGACATTGTGTGTCTATCTTAGTCTGTTTTGTGCTGCTATAAGAATACCTGAAACTGGGGCCAGATGCAGTGGCTCATGCCTGTAATCCCAGTACTTTGGGAGGCTAATGTGGGCAGATCACTTGAGCCCAGGAGTTTGAGACCAGCTTGGGGAACATGGCAAAACTCTGTCTCTACACACAAAAATACTACAAAAATTAACCAGGTGTGCTGGCACATGCCTGTAGTCCCAGCTACTTGGGTGACTAAGGCAGGATTGCTGGAGCCTGGGAGGTCGAGGCTGCATTGTTGTGATCACAGCTTACTGCAGACACGACCTCCCAGGCTCAAGCAATCCTCCTGCCCGAGTGACAGAGAGACCCTGTCTAAAAAAAAAAAAAAAGTGGATAACTTGTAATGAAAAGAAATGTATTTGGCTAATGGTTCTGGATGGTGGGAAGTCCAAGATCAGGGGCTGTATCTGGGGGGGACCTTCTTGCTGCATAGTAACCTGATAGAAAGCATCACATGGCAAGAGAGTACATGAGAGAGGGTAACTTAATTTTTAAATAAATTCACTCCCACAGTAATAACATTAATCCAATCACCTCCAAAAGTTCCCACCTCTCAACACTGTTGCCTTGGGGATTAAGTTTCCAACACATGAACTTTGGGAGACACATTCAAACCATATCACCACATTTGCTGATGTTCTTCCTGCCTTCACAGCCACTCCCAATAGAAATTCCAACTCCACGAAGACTTCCAGTGACAATTGAATTTGGAAGGTTGAGACCTGCTCATGACCCAGAAAGGAAAAGAGAAAGCTTACTTTTTGTTTTGTTACAAGTACAGTTTCTTAAAACTAACCGCCAAATGCCCCCCGCCCCCCCACCAAATGGCATATGGAAAACAGCGCAGAGATGGTGTGTGAATGTACTTGAAATGTCTTTCTAAGGAAGTGAGGCTTGGGTGGGACTGGAAACACATCCCTTTTGCTCCCCAGGGTACATGTCTTTTTTTCACTTCCTCTAACTGGGAGCCCCAGGGCCTGGCTTTGTCTTGTAACTTCCTGTCATGATGCACCAGGCTAAGTGGGAAGGTTTCTGTTCTGTGTCTTAAGTAGCACTGCCAGGTCCTCATTCTGCTTGTAATTGGGATGGGAATATGGGTAGGAATTTGGGGTTTGGCAGAGCTTACAGGACCTCTTTCAAGCCAGAGCACAGCCCTATCAGACTTACTCACTGGACAGGAATAGGTCAGTCAGCCCTCAGCAGCAGCCACCAGCTACCATGTTAAGTATTTGATGTGAATTTTATCAAGTCATTCTCACCCCATCCTACAAGAAACTTCAGCTTAGGGGACTTAGCTAACTTGCTTGAAGGTTGTATAGCTGTGAATTGTTGGAGCCAGGATTGGTACCCAGGTCAGCTTAACTTTTAAGTCCATGCCACACAATCAGATACATAGTATGAGGCAATGGGATGTAATGGAAAGCCCGTGGGCTTTGGAATTGAACAGATGGGCTCTGGATCTTGGCTCTCCTACTTGACTCCATATGACCCGGAACAAACTGTTAACTCTTAAAATTATCTGTTAAGTAGAGATAATCCTTTTCCTGCCTATCTCACAGCCTTGTGGGAATCAAAGCTATAAAAAGATAGGCAAATAGAAGGGATAATTACTATTTGAGGGTGAGTTTACTTGAAGCCAGCAATGTGGGTTTAGGATGAATGGTGAAGAATAGATAAGAAAAAAAAGATACTCTGTTGACATGGGAAGATGTTTAGAGTGTATTTCATCTCTTTTCTCTTAAAAAGCAAGCAAAAGAACAGAGTCATGTTTCCACCTTTGTCTAAAAACTAAAAAACATCCATTCATCTATTCATCAGCCATCTAGGATACAGACCAAGATGTTAACATAATACAGAGATTTGGGGTGGCAGGATTAAGAAGGACTCTTTTGTGTGTTTTAAATTTTTTTATGGCCAGTCGCAGAGGCTTATGCCTGTAATCCTAGCACTTTGGGAGGCCAAGGTGGGCGGATCACGAGGTCAGGAGTTCAAGACCAGCCTGGCCAACATAGTGAAACCCCATCTCTACTAAAAATACAAAAATTAGCTGGGCGTGGTGATGGGCGCCTGTAGTCCCAGCTACATGGGAGGCTGAGGCAGGAGAATCACTTGAACCCGGAAGGTGGAGGTTGCAGCGAGCCGAGATGGCGCCACTGCATACCAGCCTGGGTGACAAAGTGAGACTTCATCTCAAAAAAAAAAAAAGAAAAGAAAAAGTATTACAATTACTGTTTTTTGTTTTGTTTTGTTTTTTGTTTTTTGGGGGTTTTTTTTGAGACAGGGTCTCATTCTGTCACCCAGGCTGGAGTGAAGTGGAACAGTAATAGCTCACTGCAGCCTCCAACTCCTGAGTTCAAGGGGTTCCCCCTGCCTCAGCCTCTTGAAGAGCTGGGACTATAGGCATGCACCACCATGCCTGGCCAATTTTTTAAAAATTCTTTGTAGAGACAAGTTCTTGCTATGTTGCCCAGGCTGGTCTCAAACTCCTGACCTCTCGTGATCCTCCCACATGGGCCTCCCAAAGTGCTGGTAGTATAGGCATGAGCCACCATGCCTCGCCTCTTGGTGCTTTTTAATAGCTTGTTTGTTTCTGCGATAAATGTAGGAGAATGATAGAAGAGTCTGGATCTCTGGTCAAATCTAGGATCAAATCATGGTCAGATACTTAAACTCTCTAAACCCATTTTCTCACTGCACAGTAAGCACTTCATAGAGCTTTTGGGGGGATTAAAGGAGATAATGCTTGCAAAACACTTAACACAATATCTGGCTCATAGTTAGTGCTTAACATGCACTATTATTTGTCCATTTGATAATTTTTTGTGCCTGGGTCTTAGAAACGCAGTGGTGAATAAAACAGATGTGACTTTGCTCTCGTGTAGCTTACAGTCTAGATGAGAACATAGACAATAAACAGAGAATGAACATATATTAATAATTATAGATTGAGATATACTAGATTTTATTTCTGTGAAAGAAATGAAGAGGATATCTTGATACAGAATAACAGGAGGGAACAATGAGGATCCACTTTATTTGAAGGTGATCTGGAACAGCTTCTCTGACAAGGTGCCATTTAAACTGAGATCTGGAGGAAATCAAAACACTGGATATTATTTTTTTAATGAAAATTAAGAAAAGCAAGAGCAAAACGAAACAGACTTAGTGTGAAACACAAAAGACCCCTCTCCTACTGACTTCCTCCCTAAATAAACTTGAGTGGTAAAAGATCCCTGATTGTAAGGGACCTTCGTTGTTAGTAGAAAAAGAAGACTCCAGTCTCTCTTTTTTCTGCCAAAGCCCGGACCACAAACGACTTTTTTAAATGATCAAATGTGTAGGCAGCTTTGTGCATCTGATTCTTCCTGGGTGGGTCCCTCCTGTGTTCAGCTGTGGGAAACTGGAAGGCATAGAAACGACCCTGCGTTTCACTGGATGTGCACATGTTAAAAAAGAAAGATGCGTTTGTCTTTTTGCCTAGGCTATGTAACTTGGATGTCTTTTCATTGTGACCTTCTGGTCTTGTTATCCTGAAGGTGCCCTGGTGTCTTGATGGAGGCTGGGCAGGTAGCTTCCCTGAGCCACTAGCCTCATGTCATCAAACTTGGCTAGACAACAGCAGCAGGGAGGAGCCTTATGCTCTCCTCCACCATCTTACCCGGTCCATACCCTCTTTTTACTTCCATTTCTTCTCCAGCTCTTTCCTTTCCTCTTCCAAAGAAGCAGTGTCTGTCTTGCAGGTCCCACTCAAGTGAGATGTCGCTTCCTCCAGACAGTGTTCCTGGCCCTTCTTGGGTTCCTTTCCTCTATGCTCAATGGCAGCACCTGTCCCATGGTCCCATGCAGTGGCCTGTGTGTGCATCTGTGTCCTCTGCTAGACCTTAAGCTCAATGGGGACAAGAACAGGTACCCTCTTATGTATTGCCAGCGTCCGGCATGCTGCTAGGCAGAGGATCTACAAGACCCGAATATTAGCCTTCCTCATTATCCCTTAGCATCAAAATACACGTCAAAGCAGCCCCTTGTTTTGGAGGTTTTTTTGTTTCATTTTGTTTTGAGACAGGGTCTCACTCTGTCACCCAGGCTGGAATGCAGAGGCACAATCATAGCTTGCTGCAGTCTAAACCTCCTGGGCTCAAGCGATCCTCTGACTTCAGCCTTCCAGGTAGCTGGGACTACAGGCATGTGCCGTCACGCCCTGAGAAGTTTTAAATTTTTTCTAGAGACAGGGTCTTGCTATGTTGCCCAGGCTGGTCTCACAGTCCTAGCCTCACTCGATCCTCCTGCTGCCTTAGAGTGTTTTACTAAGATGAAGCATGTTAAAGTAGCGTCAGGCTAACCTTAACAGTTTACCCAAATACTCCCATTCTCTTTATTTCTATTTTTCAATTTCTTCCATGATAATTGCTCTCTCATTTAAAATAGCTTTCACAGCTTCTTTTCTTATTACAAAATAATAATAATACCTGATTGTTATGTAAATTTTTAAAAATATAATCAAGCATAAAGGGGAAAAGGAAAAAGATGAAAACCATCTGTAATTCTTCTAATCTCCATAAGCCTGTGTATAAAATGTGTACAGATATTACATATACATTTGTGTATATAATTTATAGAATGGAAAGATATTGTACACACTGTTAGTAATTATATAACTATGTCATTTCATATTCTTCTACATCTTCTTTTAATTTTTAAGAGTGTTTTGCATGGTAATACATCAAATAGATGTATCATTATTTATTTAACTGTTTTCCCTATTGGTCCATAGTAGATTCCCATTTGTTTTCTCTAACAATTCTTTGATGAACGCCCTATATCTTGATG
>NW_012103365.1:2724601-2726078 GCF_000951045.1 Mandrillus leucophaeus
TCAGGAGCGTAATTCAACAAATCAACCTTCTTACTCCTCTCCTTAATCCTGAAAGAGGTGCTTGTGGTTTAAATACCCCTCTTGGTTTCTGGCCCCCATTCCTGTTCCAGGAGCCCCATTGATGTACCCTGATGACAAGGGGGTCGGATTTTCTTTTCTTTTTTTTTTTTGTCAGCTGAGTGAGGCTGAAGTGTTCACCCAAGACAAGCCAGAGAGGCAGGTGCAATCCATGGTGCGTTTTTAATTAGATCCCAGCCACCGAGCTGCCCATACTTCAAGGACACAGCAGGCAGGAAGCTGATCTGGGCTGTGTCTCCCAAGGGCTGACGTCTCCATTTAGGGAGCGCTCTTGAAGCTAATGGTCAGTGACAGCTCCATTTGAAAAACACAGAAACACTTAACAGGGAGGCTGTGATCTGCCAGCCCGGTAAGCCGCTGATTAGCAGGGAAATCATGCTCCCTCTGTGTCGCACCCCCTTGGTTAAGCCCCGTTCTTGCGTCTCCTCTGTGCTATCTCACTTAAAGATTTCATTGTTCTCTGAGACAGGAGGGAGGGGCAGAGGGATAGGGAGGTTGTGGAGCTGCCAGAAGCTGTTTCACTGTCTCCCATCACAGCCTCTGGGGAGGCCCAGGCGAAGCAACAGCCTTCTGGCGTGGATGGGAAATGGATGGTTTTTAAAGAAAAACGGTCCCTGAAGATGCTCCGTGTCTCAGCTAATGTGCTTCCTACACCGGCTGGCTTGGGTTCCAACACCCAGGCCAAGAAAAACACGCACAGATCTGCCTTATAGCCACACCAGGATGCCATACCAGCAGTCCCTGCCACCAGCACCTCTTTATTGTCTGCTCCACCTCCCTTTTCTACAGTCCTAGCCACCATTCCTCTCCTGTGGATGACTGCGGCAGTCTCTCCCTGATGCCATGGCCACCAGTCTAGCTCCCCGAACCTCTGCAATCCCCACAGCTGAGGGGACTCCTTGACTTGTCTGCTGGAATTTTGAACTTATCATAAAGGAAAGCAAGTACTAAATTTCCCCCCTCAAGTAGGCTCTACTCCTCATGTTCCTCTCTCACTAAATAGCTCAGGCCAAAAATGTCAGTGTCACCAACAATGCCTCTCTTCCTCTCATACCCGACACCCCATCCATCAGCAAATCTTGTCAACTCTGAATTCAGAACATACCCCACATCCGAATGCATCTTTCCATCCCCCTACCAATCACCTTCCTTCAAGCCCCCGTCATTCTTACCTGGATTATCGTAACCACTTCCTCACTGGTTGCACTGTTTCCATTATTGTCCCCCGCTCATTTAATCTATCCTTGTATATGACACCAGTGATCCTGTTTAAATGTAAGTCAGGGCCAGGCTTGGTGGCACACACCTGGAATTCCAGCACTTTGGGAGGCTGAGGTGGGAGGATCACTTGAAGATAGGAGTTCGAGACCAGCCTGGGCAACAAGCGAGACCCCCCCCC
>NW_012103365.1:2728078-2730591 GCF_000951045.1 Mandrillus leucophaeus
CTAAATAAACTTGAGTGGTAAAAGATCCCTGATTGTAAGGGACCTTCGTTGTTAGTAGAAAAAGAAGACTCCAGTCTCTCTTTTTTCTGCCAAAGCCCGGACCACAAACGACTTTTTTAAATGATCAAATGTGTAGGCAGCTTTGTGCATCTGATTCTTCCTGGGTGGGTCCCTCCTGTGTTCAGCTGTGGGAAACTGGAAGGCATAGAAACGACCCTGCGTTTCACTGGATGTGCACATGTTAAAAAAGAAAGATGCGTTTGTCTTTTTGCCTAGGCTATGTAACTTGGATGTCTTTTCATTGTGACCTTCTGGTCTTGTTATCCTGAAGGTGCCCTGGTGTCTTGATGGAGGCTGGGCAGGTAGCTTCCCTGAGCCACTAGCCTCATGTCATCAAACTTGGCTAGACAACAGCAGCAGGGAGGAGCCTTATGCTCTCCTCCACCATCTTACCCGGTCCATACCCTCTTTTTACTTCCATTTCTTCTCCAGCTCTTTCCTTTCCTCTTCCAAAGAAGCAGTGTCTGTCTTGCAGGTCCCACTCAAGTGAGATGTCGCTTCCTCCAGACAGTGTTCCTGGCCCTTCTTGGGTTCCTTTCCTCTATGCTCAATGGCAGCACCTGTCCCATGGTCCCATGCAGTGGCCTGTGTGTGCATCTGTGTCCTCTGCTAGACCTTAAGCTCAATGGGGACAAGAACAGGTACCCTCTTATGTATTGCCAGCGTCCGGCATGCTGCTAGGCAGAGGATCTACAAGACCCGAATATTAGCCTTCCTCATTATCCCTTAGCATCAAAATACACGTCAAAGCAGCCCCTTGTTTTGGAGGTTTTTTTGTTTCATTTTGTTTTGAGACAGGGTCTCACTCTGTCACCCAGGCTGGAATGCAGAGGCACAATCATAGCTTGCTGCAGTCTAAACCTCCTGGGCTCAAGCGATCCTCTGACTTCAGCCTTCCAGGTAGCTGGGACTACAGGCATGTGCCGTCACGCCCTGAGAAGTTTTAAATTTTTTCTAGAGACAGGGTCTTGCTATGTTGCCCAGGCTGGTCTCACAGTCCTAGCCTCACTCGATCCTCCTGCTGCCTTAGAGTGTTTTACTAAGATGAAGCATGTTAAAGTAGCGTCAGGCTAACCTTAACAGTTTACCCAAATACTCCCATTCTCTTTATTTCTATTTTTCAATTTCTTCCATGATAATTGCTCTCTCATTTAAAATAGCTTTCACAGCTTCTTTTCTTATTACAAAATAATAATAATACCTGATTGTTATGTAAATTTTTAAAAATATAATCAAGCATAAAGGGGAAAAGGAAAAAGATGAAAACCATCTGTAATTCTTCTAATCTCCATAAGCCTGTGTATAAAATGTGTACAGATATTACATATACATTTGTGTATATAATTTATAGAATGGAAAGATATTGTACACACTGTTAGTAATTATATAACTATGTCATTTCATATTCTTCTACATCTTCTTTTAATTTTTAAGAGTGTTTTGCATGGTAATACATCAAATAGATGTATCATTATTTATTTAACTGTTTTCCCTATTGGTCCATAGTAGATTCCCATTTGTTTTCTCTAACAATTCTTTGATGAACGCCCTATATCTTGATGCGATAAACCCAGGAGTATAGAGGAGAGGTCAGGAAAAAACTTGTGGAGGAAGTGGCACTGCTCTGGAGACAGAAATGATGCACAGGAGATAGCTGGATGGATGGGGAAGGAGTGGGAGCAAGTGATCCTGGCAGAGGAGACAGCCTGTGCAAGGGCTTGGAGTCACCTCCAGGAGTTCATGAGTGTTCCAGGAACTGGAAATATTTCAGTATGGCTGGAGGGTGTCTCAGGGGGTTGGGGACATGGGCAGGGAAGGGGCTGTTGATCAAGTGTCCGGGAACAGGTCCTAAATGGCCCCTTAAGCCATGCTAAGGAGTGTGGGCTTTGGGCAATGGGGAGCTATTGCAGATAAGAGCAGGGAAATGGCATAACCCGGTCAGCATCTTTAAAAGATCCCTTTAGCTGGGCATGGTGGTGCGCAGCTGTGGTCCCAAGCTACTCACAAAGCCAAGGCAGGAGGATCCCTTGAGCCCAGGAATTCAAGGTGGCAGTGAGCTATGATCACGCCACTGCACCCCAATCTGGGCAAGAGAGCAAGACCTTGTCTCAAGAAACAAAACAAAACAAAACAAAACAAAAACGAGATCCCTGTGGCAGTGGTGACCAAGTCAACTCCACATTCAACAGCAAGACTCTGTTATTAACTCAATGAAACAAATTAAAAGAGAAGAGAAAAAGAAAAAGAGCTTACGTGTAACAGGTCACAGATACGCTTTTCAAACTGTCTAGATTCTTAAATTCAGGAGCGTAATTCAACAAATCAACCTTCTTACTCCTCTCCTTAATCCTGAAAGAGGTGCTTGTGGTTTAAATACCCCTCTTGGTTTCTGGCCCCCATTCCTGTTCCAGGAGCCCCATTGATGTACCCTGATGACAAGGGGGTCGGATTTT
>NW_012103365.1:2732144-2757199 GCF_000951045.1 Mandrillus leucophaeus
AAAAAAAAAAAAAAATTAGTCCTGCGTGGTGATGTACATCTGTAGTCCTAGCTACTCATGAGGTGAAAGTGGGAGGATCGCTTGAGCCCAGGAGTTTGAGGCTGCAGTGAGCTGTGCTCATGCCTCTGACTCAAGCGTGGGCAACAGAACAAGACCATGTCTCTAAAACAATGAAATACTATCAAAACAAAATATACGTCATCATATCATTCAGGGCTCTACATTCTCCAGCAGTTTCCCATTGAGCTGAGATGAAAATCCACTGTCCATCAAGACATCAAGGACGCTGCTCTGGCTCGTGGTCCACTCTGTGACCCCTTGGTCACTCTGCTCTGGCCATACTGACCTCATTGCTGCTTGGTGACTATGCCAGGTGAGCTCTGTCGGGCCCTTTGCACTTGCAGCTCCCTCTGCCTAGAATGCCTTTCCTCCTGACATCCAAAGGGCACCCTCTCTCACTCCACTGAGGTCTTGCTCAAAGGTCATTTCCTCCAAGCTGAAAATGGCATCACTCTTACTCCATCCCCTGGCCTTTCTTTTTTTTTCTTTACTTTTTTTTTTTTTTTTTTGGGACAGAGTCTCACTCTGTCACCCAGTTTGTAGTGCAGTGGCTTGATCTCTGCTCACTGCAACCTCTGCCTCCTGGGCTCGAGTGATCCCCGCACCGCAGCCCACCTGAGTAGCCGGGACCACAGGTGTGCACCACCACACCCAGCTAATATTTGTATGTTTGGTAGAGACGGGGTTTCACCATGTTGCCCAGACTGGCCATGAACTCCTAAGCTCAAGTGATCCACCAGCCTCGGCCTCCCAAAGTGCTGGGATTACAGGTGTGAGTCAACCCGCCTTGCCTTGGCTTTATTTTTCTTAACATCACTTATCTCTTTCTCTGGCACTAAAATATATATACACATTTATAGTTACGGTCTCGTTTGTTTGTTGCTTCTCTTCCCCAGTAAAATGTAAGTTCCATGAAGCATGGATTTTGTATCATTTTCTACTAGCACAGAGCCTGGCACATAGTGAGTACTCAATACATCCGTCTGAATGAGAAAATGAATAAACAAACGAATGAATCTGGACAACAATCCTAACCACTCTGAGTTTACCCTGAGGGGTCATCCTTCTGTGGGAGTTTCCCTCCACTGGCCAGCAGAACAGACCCCAGGTCTTGATACTGTGTCAGAGAGTTTCTCATTTTCTGAGACCTGAAGCCAAGATAACAAAAACAGCAGAAGCAATTTAGTTTGGAATGACAAATAGGTTTCCTTAAGTCTGACAAGAGTCCTTTAAAAATTCAAGACTGTTTCCTTAGTATTTAAAACTTAAACACCATGAAAATGCCCTATTATAGGAAACATATGCTATCTGTCTGTAGGGATTTGGAATAGAAAATGGAAACTAAATAATACTTGGAGCCATGATGCGTTGATCACATACTCAGTACCTGTTGCTTGCATTCTCTCATTTTATCCTCATATCACAACCCCAGTGTGATAGGAATTAAAATTGCTCCCCTTTTACAAAAGAAGAAACTGAGACTTTAAGGAATTTGCCCAGAATTGCACAGATAGTAGGCAGCATAGTGCTGGGGTTTGAATTCAGTCTACAGACTCACTTTTTTTTCTTTCTTTGAGACAGAGTTTCCCTCTTGTTGCCCAGGCTGGAGTGCAATGGTGCCATCTCAGCTCACTGCAACCCCCATCTCCCGGGTTCAAGTGATTCTCCTGCTTCATCCTTCCGAGTAGCTGGGATTACAGGTGCCTGACACCACACCTGGCTGTTTTTGTATTTTTAGTAGAGACAGGGTTTCACCATGTTGGCCAGGCTGGTCTCAAACTCCTGACCTCAGGTGATCCACCCGCCTTGGCCTCCCAAAGTTCAGGGATTACAGGCATGAGCCACCACGCCCAGCCCCAGACTCACTTTTACTCAGATAAGAAGTGAGCAGGAGGCAGAGGCTCTTGGAGACCTCAGTCCCTTGCATGCACAGCAAATACTTCTGCTTCCCTCAACAAAAAGGCTTTGAAGAAGAGCGTGCACCTCTTGACTTTTTCAATGTACCTTCACTCTTCCAGCAACTGAAGTTCAGTGGCAGCCCTCCATTTCTCATCAGTATCGCCCCAGTTGCCAACTGCAATGATCCCTTTTCAGCAACTCTCCTATTTGACCTCTTAAAGATATTTTAGTTATACCAATGCCCTTCTTCTGGGATTCCTCTCAGTCCTTAGCTTGGCTGATAATGTTCTCTCCTGGTTCTCCTCGTGCTGTCCTAAGACACTTTAAGGGGCATTTTTATCATGGACAAATGGAAATAAAACATCTATTTCACAGAGTTGTTACATAAATGAAAAAGGTCATATATGCAAAAACACTTGGCAAATGTCTGTTTCACTGAAAGTGCTCTCTGGTTTTTATTACTTTTGTTATCTCTTTCCACTCCCCATATTCTGTGCTGGAAAGAAAAAAAAAAAAAAAAAAAAAAGGTTTTTCAAGAGCTCTCTCCTCCTGTGCTTTTTTTTTTTTTTTTCCTTTTTTGAGTCAAGGTCTCCATCACCGCCCAGGCTGGAGTGCAGTGGTGCAATCTCTGCTCACTGCAACCTCCACCTCGCGGGCTCAAACAATTCTCTCACCTCAGTTTCCTGAGTAGCTGGGACTACAGGCATGCACCACCACGCCCAGCTAATTTTTTAAAGACAGGGTTTTGCCACGTTGGTCAGGCTGGTCTCAAAATCATGACGTCAGGTGATCTGCCCACTTTGGCCTCCCAAAGTGCTGGGATTACAGGTGTGAACCACCACGCCCAGCGCAGAACCTGTGCTTCTGACTTCTTCTGGTCATCACTGGGACTCTCATTGGCCTCTCAAAGTCATTGTTCAAAATGGAATTAATCATCTTTCTCAGTTTTCCCACTTTCTCTCAGTTCATACAACCACAGTCTCTGTTATTCAAACCAGAGACTTCATCATCCCCATCCTTGTCTTCCTGCCAGCCACTTCTCCACTCCATTAGTCAATCAGCCACCAGGCTGCCACCATACTTGTATTATTTATTTATTTATTTATTTATTTATTTATTTATTTATTTTGAGAGAGAGTCTTGCTCTGTCACCCGGGCTGGAGTACAGTGGCATGATCTCAGCCCACTGCAACCTCCGCCTCCCGGTTCAAGTGATTCTCCTGCTTCAGCCTCCTGAGTAGCTGGGACTACAGGCACCTTTCACCATGCCTGGCTAATTTTTGTATTTTTAGTAGAGATGGGGTTTCACCATGTTGGCCAGGCTGGTCTCAATCTCCTGACCTCGTGAATCACCCGCCTCGTCCTCCCAAAGTGCTGGGATTACAGGTGTGAGCCACCGTGCACGGCCACTCTGCTTGTAAAATGGAGCCAGAAACTTGGGCTCTAATGTCAGATGGACCTGATTCATCTTGCTTTGCTACTGGTTCACTGTAACGACCTTGAACAAATTACATAATCTCCCTGGTCTCAGTTCCCTCATCTATAAAATGGAGATGATAATACCCACTTCGTAGGGCCATTGGGAAGATTAAATAAGGTAATGCAAGTAAAGAACTTTCCAGTAAAGAGCATTTTGCACTGGCATATAGCAAATGCATCATAAATATCGACAGTCATGGTTATTATTACTACTATTACTATTATACTATTAGGTTGTGGTTACCCCCTATAGATACTGTGTTGGAAACGCATAGAGCTTTTGTGCAAATGGGTTTTGCTGGGAAAGAACAAGGAACCCCAAATTAGTGGTTTGCCCCTTCTCATTAGGTGGGAATTAGCATGTACAGGTGTGAGCACTCGTGCATGCATGCACACATGTACACACAGGTATATGCACATATGTGTTATAACTCTGCCTCAGATAGGGGCCTTTTTTATATAGAAAGACCAGCAGGATGGGTGAGAAATGGCAACTATTTTCTCTCTAGAACCTGATTGCTTCACCAAACAATGGTTTGTATTTCCTCCCACATTCCTCCTTCCTAATTGAAGAGGGAGTGGCTGAATTTACCTCCTGGCACATTGCACTTAATGGTCAATGACTGCTCCAGCTAACCAGGAGCCTCGTGGTTGCCCAGGCGTTGCAAGCATCAAACCCAGATCTTCATTGGGATCTTCCTCCATTGGCTGGAGTTTATAAATTGTATTCTGTTGAGTTGGAAAACATCCACTGCTCCTGATTGAGAGCTGGAGGACAGCACTTTGAGGGGTCTGCTGCTATAAATACTGGGATCTCCCAGGTGATGTATAAATGGGTCATCACTTTGCATCTTGCACCCCCTGAAACATCTCAGGTGCCTTGATCCCATGTATTCCAACAGATGAGCTTGGCTGACTTCTCGGGGTGGGTTGGGGGGACATGCCACATGCCTCTGGCCCCACCATCTCATGCCTTTGCCATCCATCTCCTGACTGCCCAGAAGGACACCAGGAACGGCTCATGAGCTACAAAAACTGAAGGTCGGGAACCCAAGGTCATGCACCAAAGGTCATGAGAATTTTACATTTTATGTTGCTCTCATTTCTGATCATTTGAAACAACCTCTCTGAGTTTCTGAAAGGGAAGGGATTGGAGAAAAGCACACCCAATTATGCTAGGTTCTGTTTTATTTTGGCTTTTGTTTTTGTTTTTTTCCCACCCACCACAAGTTCTTTTCTTCCCCTCTCATAGTGTGGGCGAAATGCTGAAAACTTCGACCGATTTTTCACCCGCCATCCACCAGTCCTAACACCTCCCGACCAGGAAGTCATCAGGAATATTGACCAATCAGAATTCGAAGGATTTTCCTTTGTTAACTCTGAATTTTTAAAACCCGAAGTCAAGAGCTAAGTAGATGTGTAGATCTCCGTCCTTCATTTCTGTCATTCAAGCTCAACGGCTATTGTGGTGACATTTTTATGTTTTTCATTGCCAAGTTGCATCCATGTTTGATTTTCTGATGAGACTAGAGTGACAGTGTTTCAGAATCCAAATGTCCTCAGGTAGTTTGGAGCATCTCTATGAGATGGGATTATGCAGATGGCCTATGGAAAATGCAGCTGCATAATTAACACATTATCAAAGTCCTCTTACAATTTGTTTTCCGCAGCATGTCAGCTAAGTAGACCCAATGGGGAGAGAAAATGCCTGCTTTCTTTCCCTCTTTTTCTGCACTGCCATATTCACCCCAAACCATCCAATCTGTGGATAATTGGATGTTAGCAGTACTCTTCTACTTCCGGGCCTGGAGCTTGGCTTGTATCCAAGTGTATAGTTGCTTTGCCTAAGAGGAATCCCTCTATTTCACCTGTTCTGGAGGCACCAGACCTTGAAAAGAACATGCTCAAAATAAAATGTTACTTGTTATTTTTTTAAACTCAAAGTTATCAAAGTTCTAAAATTCCAAGAATGTGCTTTTAGACAGTCTCAGTCTAAAAGCACTTCAAGGGGTCAAAGGGCAACCAGCTTGGGTGCTACCTCAGTGTTGTAGTTTCTGATACTTTATGTCTTTGATCACTCTCATCCCCAAACTACTTGAAAAGGGCATTTGGCACCACTCCCTGAAACAACACAGTCACTCTAGCAAGGCCCCCAAAGGGCCCTGGTTTTACATTGCATTTCAAACTTTATTTGCTTTGGGGTTTTGTTTCTGTTGATGTTCAAATGCAAAAAAAAAAAAAGAAAAAAAAGTGACTCACATTGTTACACATGCTTTAAAATATGTGTTCAAATGTTATTAACCACATTGACGACCTGCTTTGATTTAACCGAGAAGACGGCTGCGGAGCCTAGCAGACTCAAGCCTGTGGGAATGGGATTTGTCTAGATTTGTTACTGGCTTTAGAAAGCTAATTAAGCGCTCTGAAAAAGAACACCGTTTCTTGAAACAAAGAAGGTTGTATTCCTCACTTTGATGTTGTTTTGCAAGATGTTTGTGGAAATGTTCATTTGTATCTGGATCTCTGTTATGTGCCATTTTTCTTCTAGCATCGAGATACAATAAAAAAAAAAAAAAAAGAAAAGAAGAAGAAATACTATTTCAAGGAAAGCTGATCTTTTTGAAAAACGTGGACCTAAACTACAAAGTGGGAACTGAGGAGGGAACTCAGGAGAAAGGAATTAACTGTGGAGCTTTAATCTTGGCCCCAGTGTTCAACCACTCAGAGAGTCAGGGGCCGTGGCCCATTCAGGGGCTGCTAGTGGCCTGTAGTGGGGTGGGAAGACCTGGCCAGAGCCAACGAGGATATTGGAGCCCAAAGTCAAGTTTAGAGACCAGCTGGGAACATGAATGGGGCTCTTGATTTTCTTATCAAAATCACCACTCCTCCCAACTTGGACTAAATATTCTTTCTAGCAAACAGCTTTGCAAGCTCCCTAAAGCCCAAGGAAACCCTTGGGTGGGAGAAATTTCACTCCTGTCTGAACGGATTAAGACAGCAGGTGACTCCTCCTCCTCGCCTGCCGTGTCCTGCTATTCTCAGGCAGCTCTAAAGAAAATTCTTATCACAGTTCAAGTGATTTCCAGAAGTTCCAGGGCTTCTGAGAGACCATCAGGGAAATTTTAACAACTTGACAAATGTCCTTGAAGTAAGATGTCTCATCTTTAAGGAAAAATGGGGTTTGGATTTCTGCTTAGGCAAAGTCTCCTGCAGTTCATCCTTCTCTGTCCTCTTCTTTCTTGCTTCAGGCTTGGGGACCGTCCCTGCTGTCCCCACTATGGTGGCAATCAGAACCTAAGGTGAAGCAAACTTGAAGTTCTAGCTGGCAAGTTTAGGCAATTAGAGAAGGAGGAAAATCAGAGCAAAGCCCCCTCACTTTATCATTGAGAAACTGGCATCTGGAAAGAGGAAGGAACTTGCCCAAAGTCAGTCAACTGGGATAAAAACCTGGGTGTCCTGATCCTCGGTGCCGGGCACTTTCTGCTCTGTAGCAAAGCAACAGGCATCTCTGAGCCAGGCCCACCAACAGGCAAGATTTGAGGTCTCTCATCTGGTGGTTGACTCATGATCTCATTTTGCTTGAACATGCTCTCAGGAAGATGAAAACCATGGAGAAACACTAGGCCATTGACACATGATCTGAGACAACTTTAGAAAAACAATGTAGGATGGATGGAAAGAGAAAGAGAGAGAGAGAGAGAAAGAAGAAAAAGAACAAAAGAAGGAAGGAAAGAAGGAAGGAAGGAAGGAAGGAAGGAAGGAAGGAAGGAAGGAAGGAAGAAAGAAAGAAAGAAAGAGGAAGGAAAGGAAAGAAGGAAGGAAGGAAAGAAGGAAGGAAGGAAGGAAGGAAGGAAGGAAGGAAGGAAGGAAGGAAGAAAGAAAGGAAGGAAGATAGTGTGTTTATATAATGCACTCAACATTTTCCAAATTCTTGCCATTATTTTTCAAAAGTTTAATAGTTTGCAGAAATAGAGACTCAAGTCAAAGTCTCTTTTAGAGAAACTTTCCATGGAAAGTCAGAATTTCTACCACTTCCTTTTCTATCCACATTTCCAGTGCAGAAGAAACTGAGAAACAGAGCTTTTTAAAGAGAGGACAGGGCCATAGCCACAAGGGCCTTCTTGGGGGATTAACAGGAGGTCAGTAGAATTAATAACCCTCCTTGGATGAGTGTTACTGTTCTCACGTGGCTTCAGATGCTATCAGCCTCAAAGAAATGATCTCAACAGAGAAGCTCATTCTCTCCCAACTTCTGTGGTAAAATCCAGGAGTATTTTCTCTGGGGATCTGCCCACAGGGCAAAGTCCACAGTCTGGATCTGAAGCATTAGCCATCACCAGCACAACAAAGGGGACAGGGCTTTCCAAGGTGGGGCTGGTCAGAAGGTAATCTTTGCTAAGATGCCCACAGGCATGGAAAGCGAAATAGCGTTGATGAGACCAGGGGAGACCTAAAAAAAAGGCAGGTTTGTGTCTTCTAGCTCCAAATATACCTGCCTTTTAGCTCACACACTGTCCTGGAGTTCTCAGACCTTTAAGGGCCCTAACACAGTTCAGTTTATACAGGGGTTCAAAAGGGACAGTGGCCCATTTGGAAGACCTTTAGGATCAATGGGAATACATTCCATTGTTTTGCCTCAGAGTAAAGTTTCTGGCTCGGGGGTAATTATAAGTTGCAAAAAGGATAGAGGCATATCCCAAGTCTTCCTTTATTCCACAAATAATTACAAACAACCTACTGTGTGCCAGGCACTATTCTTGGCACTGGAAATACAGTAGTGAAGAACCTGATGAGGACCCTGTTTATTGTTGCTCTCCAAGAAATTCTCTAAGAATACTGTTTCTTGGAGAGAAATAATAAATAAACAAGACAATTTCTGAAAGCAATAAGTGCAATCAAGATAATTAAAGGATGCTAAAGTGTGACTCGTGGGGATTGGGAGAGAGATGCACAGACAATATTAAAGAGGAGACATTCGAGCTTTGCTGTGAACACCGGAAGTAACACACCGAGTGCCTGGGGGATGGAAATTCCTATAGCACCCCACAGGCTAACAGAAGACAGGACAAGACAAACAGGGCAGGTGGGACACGGTAGAGATGGACCCCAGCAAACAGCTCTGTCAGCATCTTAACCTGCTCCACTCTAGCCACACATACCCACATGTACTCCTGAGACCTGTGTGTCCACCTCACTCCCCGACTCTCACACAGACACGGCAAGAATAAGGAGGGAACTCCATAGAAACATTTTACCTATCTCAGGGGAGCAGCCACAAAGAAGCAAGTCTTGTAAAACATGTTTTGCAAAGGAGAGTGAACCCAGCAATGAGACATCCTTAACAGCTAGTGCCCATTAGGGGGCTAAACCTAAAGTCTGAGTGTTGATGGCTTAAATGCTCATGAGTTAGTCAATACTTACCGACCCCCTGGCCTTTATAATCTGACACAACTTTGGCTGCAGCCCGGGAATGTGCAGGGCACTAGTGAATCCAAGGCCTTCTTCTCTGGTTGTTTTGTAATAAAACAGCCATTGGGCTGTCCCTCCAGTCCGAGGGACTGAGATGAGGCCTACGTAGCAGCGATGTTGTCAGGTAAAAATCAGGAACCCGCTGAAATCTTGGGCAAGCCGCCCTGCCTGCTTGTGCCTTGGTTCTCTCATATGTCATATATAGGAGGTGAGGACTCCAACCCTACCTGCCCTAGGTGGGTGTGGTGATGAGAAAAGACAAGAGGCTTGCAAGGACCCTGAGGAGGTTGGAGCATCATACAGATTCTTTTATTAGCCCACATTCTGATGTTCCCTGGTGAGACTTGCCCCAAACAATTGCTAGTAAATGGGAGTTAATTTCTTCCCCACCTCCCTACTGAACAAAAAAAGAAATGTCAGACTTACTAGGAGAATCGAGTTGCTTTGAGTTTATTTTGTTTTGTTTTATTTTGTTTTAAGGCTCCCCTTACACACCTTCCTTTAAGCTTTGGATTTTCTCTCAACAAACAAGAGTTTGTTGACTAGATACATGCTAAAAATGTCTTTGGAGAGAACTTCCGCCTGATAAAGACCCAATTCTAGTCTGTGGTTGGATTTTTCAGCTGACAGTCATCAATTCCTTTCATTAAGCAGTGATCTGATTTCTCCACATGGTCATTCTGCCTTCTTGGGGGCAGAGTAGATGGGCAGCAGTTCACCTTTTCAAAGAAAGAGGTCTTCTAGCCACCTGGGCTGCTACTGAATGGTTTTCTCCAGGACGCTCTACCTAATGGTTATTTCTATAACATTAAGCATGGTAATAAGTAGCTTCCAATTCAATTCATCCTAAAGCCAAAGAAAATACACCACCACACGCACACACGAACACACATGCGTGCACACACACACACCACTTTATGGCAATTCTTACAGAAATTCAATGACATTTCTTTTCTTACAAAATTTCCACCACATTTCTATCCCCAAGCCAACATACAATGTGAAATGAAAGCTAGTACGTGGAGTGCAGCTGCTAAAAATTTTCAGCACAGGGCTCTTTCTGACTCTGCTCATGAGACGGCATCAGCCACCCGATGACTGGCGTATCTTGGTCCTGTGTCTTTCTTCTTATGCTGTGTTAATGTGTTTACTTTCCATTTGGCAGAGAGACAAGAGAGACACCTCCAACTTCGACAAAGAGTTCACCAGACAGCCTGTGGAACTGACCCCCACTGACAAACTCTTCATCATGAACTTGGACCAAAATGAATTTGCTGGCTTCTCTTACACTAACCCAGAGTTTGTCATTAATGTGTAGGTGAATGCAAACTCCATCATTGAGCCTGGGGTGTAAGACTTCAGGCCAAGCGTACGTATCAATTCTAGTCTTCCAGGATTCACGGTGCACATGCTGGCATTCAACATGTGGAAAGCTTGTCTTAGAGGGCTTTTCTTTGTATGTGTAGCTTGCTAGTTTGTTTTCTACATTTGAAAATGTTTAGTTTAGAATAAGCGCATTATCCAATTATAGAGATACAATTTTCCAAACTTCCAGAAACTCATCAAATGAACAGACAATGTCAAAACTACTGTGTCTGATACCAAAATGCTTCAGTATTTGTAATTTTTCAAGTCAGAAGCTAATGTTCCTGGTAAAAGTTTTTACAGTTATTCTATAATATCTTCTTTGAATGCTAAGCATGACCAATATTTTTAAAAATTGTGAGTAAGCTTTGCAGTTACTGTGAACTATTGTCTCTTGGAGGAAATTTTTTGTTTAAGAATTGATATGATTAAACTGAATTACTATATGCAAGCTCTTGTTTATATGTCTTTTCTTAAATGGATCATGTTACAGAGGTTACAAACTGAGGATCCAGTTTGTAGCCATTAGATAAGCTTAATTTTACTCACATGGAATTTTATTTAATTAAAACCATTGTGAACATGAAAAAATAAGATACTTTATATAAATTCCTGAACTTTTAGAGTCCCTTGAAAAAAGAAACAAAAGACTAGCAGCTCCAAGCCTGTGTTTCCACATGGAAATAATTCTATAGAACTGAGAAATGCTCTCTCCTTTAAAAGCAGTGTATGTTCTCATTTTGCCACAGTCTCCACCACCCCCTATTGTCTTATACCCTCCATCCATTTCCCTGGCTGCTGTAGCCACTTGAGGTTGAGACCTCTGTCATTCGTTAGTCATAGGTTTGAGGACCTGCATATTTTCTTGTGCCCTTAATCAGGGTATGTGCACAGCCATCCACTCAATGTGGTTTGTGTTTATTAAGCTTATGTATCTAGCACAAAGTACATAAGATTTTATTCCAGCCATGACAAAAGTCAGGAAAGAGGCTGGTGTCAGTACAGAGAAAACCCTTTGTTTGTTGTCCATGAGGATGTTGCTATTTGTAAAATGACTTACCTTTTACTTACATTCTTCTAATTTAGCTTAGCACCTGCCAAAAAAGGGTGGGGGGTATAAGCCGGGTTTTTTTTGTTTGGTTTTTTTGTTGTTGTTGTTGTTGTTGTTTTAACAGCTTGTGCAGGGAGGCCCAAGAGAAGAGGGAGACATAAGGGAGAGTGCTTCTAAACCCTGCTGGCATGATAAGGAGCCACACACTCTCACAGCACAGTGGCACAGTACTAAATCACTGGGTGTCAACCTGATACCTTCTTCTCTGAATAAAGTCATGCTTCTGTTTTCTTCTCAAAAGATAGAATAATCCAATCTGTAGCACATGCCTTTGTAGCTGCTAAGGCTAGTGGGTAGCAGGAAAGAGCAAACCTGTTCACGCTACGTACATTATGACTCTCTACAAAGTGTATTCATCTCTTCCCTTCTTGAAAAAACCTCAGTAAATGGAGCACTGGAAAGACACAGTGAATCCATTGATCTTACCTAGTGCACTAATCTTTGCAGAATTTTAGAAACTCTGCCAGTTAAAGTTGGCTGAAGCCCATTTAAACTTCAGGAAGGAACTGTGTTCTAGGCATCACATTTAGAAAACAAAAATACCTGGGATTCTACAGATGTTTGAACATGCATTCCATTTAAGACAGTATTATGTAGAAGAGGTTACCATTGCTGCCTCTTATTCCTCCTCATTCCATGCCAGCTTCTCAAACTTTCCCCCTCTGCCAGATATAAACCCATCTTTCATTTAATAAATATTGAGCCCCAACTCTGAGCCAAGCACAGTTCTGGGTACTAGTGTTATAGAGACCAATAAGATAGTCCAGGACTCCCCACTTGTAGGGACAACATGGCTGCAGAAATCCTGGCCTCTCATCCTCCTAGGATCATGTCCAGTGAGAAAGAGTGGGAGGTCCTATAAAAGTATTGTAGTTTACTCCAGTTGACTCAGCCTGGTCACATGTGCATTCCTGAGCCAAGAACTGTGGGTGGAGAGGGGAGGCAAGTGAGGTGCTTTGACCAAACCTAAGTTGTATTAGCTATTACTGTGTAACAAGTTACCCCAAAACTTTAAAGCAATAAACATTTATGACCTCTCAATGTCTGTGGATCAGGAATCTGGGTATGGTTTAGGTGGTATAAAGTCTGCCATGAGGATGTGGTTAAGCTATTGACCAGGGTTGTAGTCACACGTGAAGGTTCAGCTGGGGGAAGATGGCATTCATTTCCAAGCTTACTCACATGGTTGTTGGTGACCCCAGTTCCTCACTTCATAGTTCCCTCCACAGGGCTGCCTCTGGACATGGCAGCTGGCTTCTCCTAGGGCACATGATTCAAGTGAGAGTGCCCAGCTTGGAAACCACAGTCTTTTTGCAATCTAATCTCAGAAGTGACATCCTATCACGTTTCTGTTTTCTGTTTTTTATGAGTAAGTCCAGCCCATGCTCAAGAGCAAGGGATTTTGCAAAGTGAGACTATTGGAAAGTGGAAGTCTTTAAGGACCATCTTACAGAATGTCTATCACATATAGTATGAGCTGTACCTCTGCAGCTAGGGGTAGAGTGCCATTCAAAACACAGGAACTGGGAATAGGTGAAAAACAGCTCTCTGAATAAAAATTGGAAGTTGTTCTTGGAACAGAGGGGATGTATGCCCAGGAAGGAAACCACAGTGGTAGATCCTCTGTAGATGGGAATTTGGGGCTACTCCAAAGATTCTTGAAGCTAGTGATATATGAGAAATGGGTCAACACTGATAAACAATTAAAGGAATGGTTCACCTGGCATTGCATTGGTCCACAGTAGTCTCTATTGTTTCATAGCCAAGCTCACCACCCAAGGCAGAGACCTGAATTGGACCTTCTGATGAGTTATAGTTCTTTGCCTTCAAGATCTCAAAACCCACCAAGAAGATGAGTTGAAGGAAACATACACATGGTGTAAGTCTACATCAATTTTCGGGCACTGAGTAACAAACCACATCACAACCTAATGGCTTAATAAAAACTACCACTTATTTAGCTCATGATATGGTTTTTCTGGCCTGGCCTCCCCAGTTTGTCTCTGATGGACTTGCTTGTGTATCTTCAGTCATCTGGAAGATTATCTGATGACTGGAGCATCGATGAAATAAAACAGATGGAAAGAAATTGCTGGAAATAGTCTGGACTTTCCCACAGTCAGATTCTTCAATCTCAACATATAAAGGCATGGTAGCAGAGTTTAGGCTTGTCAATTGGATGACCACAGCCAACTTAAGAACTTCAAACCCATGAGGGCAAATTTCTGAAATCCTCAGAGCTTATTCTTGCCACAGTTCTTTCTCTAACCTCACATACAAGCTCAGATGCTGGTGAAATCAAGAAGAAATGCAAAGCAAGATACATAGGAACCAAATCTGGGATACCCAATCCAGTTCCACCTGTCATGTCCTATGCAGGGACATAGATGAAGCTGGAGGCCATTATCCTCAGAAACTAACACAGGAACAGAAAGCCAAATACCACATGTTCTCACTTAGAAGTGGGAGCTAAATGATGGGAACATATGGAAACACAGAGTGGAACAACACACACTGGGGTCTATCAGGTGGTGGAGGGTGGGAAGAGGGAGAGGATCAAGAAAAATAACTAATGAGTACTAGGCTTAATACCTGGGTGACTAAATAATCTGTACAACAAATCCCCATGACACAAGTTTACCTGTATAACAAACCAGCACATGTACCCCCTAACCTAAAGTAAAAGTTAAAAAAGCAAAATAAATAAATACCCTAAAGCCCAGTATCTCAGGTCCTATATCTTTGCTTGTTTTGATGTGGGACTGCATTGACCTACACAAAATTCTGATTCTCATCACTTCCTAGACAAGCAATGTTGGCTCCAAAATGGAATCCCAATTTCCAAACACAACAAAGTTTTAGCTCTAGGGGACTTGCCCAGTGAGTGAACCACACTCCATCCACTAAGGACTTTTCCCCATAAATGCTAGTCTCCCTGGCATATAGCCTGCCAAAATCAGGGCAGATGTCAGGGTGAGATGAAAGTGGTATTTGGACAAGAGATGCAAGAACATTTAGTTTTGTTGTCAACCGGTGACGACTACTCACAAGATCCAAGAGGGAAATAAATGCATATAGGACAATGCCTAGAAAATGAAGAATATATTATGATTTGAAGATTTGGCTGCATATTCAATATGGGATCCTAATCCTAAAGTGGTTGGACTCCATAGAGAACTCCTAGATATCAGGTGGGTTGTATTAGTTATCTGTTAATAAATTACCCCCAAAATTATCAGCTTAAAACAACACACATTTATTATCTGCACTTTCTGTGAGTCAGGAGTCTAGGCACAGCTTAGCTGGGTCTTCAGAGTTTCACATGAGCTATAGCTAAGGTGTTGGCTGGGGCTGTGGTCTTATCTGAAATTTCAGCTAGGGAAGAATCCATATCTAAGCTTACTTACTTACTAAGTTCAATGAGAATCCCTTGAAGACTGTATTACTTTCCTGTTGCTGCTGTAACAAATTGTCACATGCTGTATAGCTTAAAACAACACAAATATATTATCTTATTGTTCTGGAGGTGAGAAGTCCAAAAGCAGCCTTACTGGACTAAAATCAAGGCATTAGCAGAGCTGGTTCCTTCTGGAGGCTCCAAGAGGAGAATTGGCTTCCTTTCCTTTCCCAGCTTCTAGAGGCTGCCTGCTTCCTTAGCTCATGTCCCCTGTTCATCTTCAAAGTGCATCTCTGCAACCTCTATGTCTCCTTTTCCATCTGTGACTTTTCTGCATCCCTTGTGATTACCTTGGGACCGCTTAGATCATCCAGGATAATCTCCCCGTCTCAGATCCTTAACACATCTGCAAAGTCCCCTTTGTCATGTAAGGAGCATATTCACAGGTTTCAGCGATTAGGATGTGAATGTGTTGGGAGGGCCTTTATTCTGTCTCCCTACAGAAACTTTAAGCAAAGAATTACCATGATCTGATTTGTATTAGAGAATGTAGTTTGTAGAGAAAGAGGAGCAGGAAAATAATTGGAGGCCATTGTAATAGTGCAGCAAGGAGGAAGAGGTGCAGTTTACTTTGACCACTGCCATCCTTGTAGAGATGAGAGAGGAGAAACACACACACACACACATACAGAGAGACAGAGAGAGACAGGTGACTGCCTCTGACAAATCCAGCCAATCTTGTTTCTACTGACCCCAAGCCCAGGGTTCTTTCAACCATCCCAGTTTTGTTTCTCTAGGGTCTGTGTGACATTTTTGAAGGGAAGAGACTTGGCCACAAAGGGAGGGAAAGCAGGATAATATTAAGGCATCTGTCATGGTGAGTAAGGCCCGGAGTAGTACGCTGAATAATGACCACCCAAAGATATCAAGTCCTAACCCTGGAATTTGGAAATTTTACCTTATTTTGGGGGTGGGGAGGAAGGTCTTTGCAAGAAGTAATTGAATAGAGGATCTTGAGATGAAGCGATGACCCTGGGTTAACAGGGTGGGCCCTAAATGTCATCACGAGGTTTCTTATAAGGGAGAGGCAGAGGAAGATAACACAGACACACAGAGGAGAAGGTGATGAGAAGATGAGGCAGAGGGAGATGCAGGCACTAGATGCTAAAGGATGCAACAGGCACCAGAAGCTGGAAGAAGCAAGGAATGCGTTCTCCCCTAGACCCTCCAGACAGAGCACAGCCCTGCCAACACCTTGATTTCATACTTCCAGCCCCCCGAACTGTGGGAAAACACCTGTCACCATTTAAGGCTACTCAGTTTGTAGTAATTTGTTTCCACAGCCCCAGGAAACTGATACACCTGGTGTGGATCAGGTCGTAGCCTAACCTGTGACCCAACTGCTGTGAAATTGACCAAGCCGGCACTTCAAAACCAAGCTCCAGAGTATTGCAGTGCCGCCAGGCAAGTGCAGTCAGGGATGAACCCTCACTCCCCGTTGTCCCAGCAAACGAGATGGGATGGCACTACAAGGGCTGCTCTGACAGCCAGAGGACCTTGATGCCTCTAAACCCCTTTCCCATTGGCACTGTCCCCACCAGCCGGAATAAAGAGCGAAGACCCTGTCTCTGTGGATGCAGCCCTCCTGCGGGGCCCCCGAAGACAACGGATGCTTCGTATGGTGCAGGCCTGGGGACAGCTCGCCTCTCCCTCGCAATACACCCACCTGGGGTTGGCTCAAACTCCTTTTTGTCTGTTGCTGCAGAGAGTGGTGGAAAGCTACAGAGAATGGACAAAACTCACAGACCATCTGTTCATCTTCTGTGTTTTGTGAATTTATTTTCAAATGTTAAGCATTCGATAGCAGTCGTCAGGCATCATCTCAAAACTTACCATTTGGGGAAAGGCATTCTCTTAAAAATCTACAAGAATCACTCACAGACCAGTGAGACTCAGGGTTTGGAATAGGGGGTGAGTCGTATTTTGAAACATCTTCAAATATTATCATATAATTTTATAACCGGAAAAGGAAAATAAGATGTCTTGTTTTTATAATACAGATTTCAGGAAGCAAAGCTTGACAAAATTTCACTAGAAGGGCTCTGTAGAAAATGGAGGGATTTTTAAAGAATGAATCGAGGCTCTTGATCAAGAGTGGGCGTGTGGGGGCTTATTGGAATCTCGTGGCCATGGTAAGATTTCATAAATATTTTTCAGGAAGGGACACAGGTTCTCTCTCTCTCTCTCTCTCTCTCTATATATATATATACACACACACACACACACACACACACACACACATATATACACACATACACACATACACATACATATATTTTTATCTATCTATCATCTATCTATATATATAAAGAGAGAGAAAGAGCATAACATTTTCAGTAAAGGGATGTGCCACCTTGATTCGATTCTAGCATGATCAGAAACTGAATAAAATGGATAGTTTACAGTCATCTACGAAGGGATGTGTCCATGGTTGTTAGGGATAAGCAGAATGTACCAACTCCTGAAGATGGGTTTTCTCTCTGTGTCCTGCCACTCGGGGTCGAGTTGGGGAGACTCCAGTGTAGGAAGAGACCCTCACTCTAAACTCAGTGGCCTCCAACAGGAGCTTCTATTCTGGGTAGACTATCCTTGTGCATCAGAGATGAGTCTGGGAATGTTGAGGGCGACTGGGAAATTAAGCAGCTAATTCCATAAATCATGACCTTTGGCATCCACAACTAAGCCCTCTTGGCCAACATGACGAGAACTGAAGATGGACACCCTGGAGCATGTTCCCCTTTTATTCATACAACTGCAGAAAACTTGACCCAGGTAGGAATAAGGGGTTACTCTAGAGTAGAGTGTAGGGGCGAGAGCCCAGAGTTGGGAGTCAGAGTGTGCAACTCCCAGCTCTGCCGCATGCCAGCTGCACAACCTTAGCCGTTCTACGTCCTCTCATCCTTAAAATGAGACAATAACAATACTTCTCCCTTAGGTTTGTTGTGGGGATGGATTGAGATAGTGCCTGATTCATAGCATGCTCTGTGTATGTGTTAGCCATTATTTTCATTATTTCAGGAGCCAGGCAGGTAAGGCAAGTGCCTGAAACTTTCCCAGGTGTAGAAAAATGGGAGTGTTGTAAACCAGGAGTTTCTGACCTGGACAGTGTCTGTCTTCTCCACAGTGAGCAACCACAGCAGTGTCAACTCCAAATGACAGCCTGAAAGAATGTGTACCACGGTGCCATCCCTTCCCATTCCTCAGGAGAAGCTGGAAAGCCAGATGTTTATATGAACGGTCCTGATTTTAAAATATGAGCCATTAGCCAGGCGTTTTGAGTTTTTCTTAAACAGGCATAAATAGGCGAGGTAAAGACTATTGGGAGCCATGTCTGAAGTTGTCTACCACATAACGTGCGCACCTGTAATCCCAGCTACTCAGAAGGCTGAGGGGAAAAGACCACTTGAGCCCAGGAGTTTGAGACCAGCCTGGGCAACATAGTGAGACCCTGTCTGTAAACAAAAAAAGGGGGCACTGATTCTAATTTTTTGAAACTTGAGGCTGTGCAAGTAAAATATGTCCACTGGATGTGTCTGTCAGGTAGGCTACAAGCTTGAAACCTATAATGTGCAAGATCAAGAAACATACATTTTTCAGCTCTTTTAAGAGAATTCAAAGGGTATTTGGAAGCATCCCATTTGCAGGATATATTAACTAGACATTATCATTTATAAGATAATAATTTCACACTTACAATGTGTCAAGACCTATTCCTAGGCCTTTGCCATAACAACTCAGTTAATCCTCATGACAACTTAAGAAGTAGGTACTAATCCTCATGACAACTTAAGAAGTAGGTACTATGAGTTTTGCCATTTTACAGTCAGGAAACTGAGGCTTATCAAGGTTAAGTAATTTGCTCATGATAAAATAGCAGATATTGGAGCAAGACTTTGAATGCAAAAAAAATAATGTGAATTAATCGTACACAAAAATAACATGGAATGTTGGCATGGCCAGGGTTTTCATCAAAATTCATAAGGCTTTGTACTGCTAACTGGTGTTGGGACTAGTAGGACCACAACAGGACCCAAGCAATCAGAACCCAGCATAACCTGACTGTGCACAGAGTGGCTTGTGTCCAGGAGAAGTTAGTACTTGGCCACTGAACATGTATGTGGTTGACATGGCAAAGTATTAAACACACAGATGATGACTAACTCTTACCTTGTGTCATTCATTAATATTAGCTTACTTAGTGTTAAATATTAATTTACTTAATCCCAATGAGGCAGATACTATTTCATTTTTGTTGTTGTTTTTGTTTTTTGTTTGTTTAAAACAGAGTATTGCTCTTGTTGCCCAGGCTGAAGTGCAATGGTGCAATTTCGGCCCACTACAACCTCTGCCTCCTGAGTTCAAGCAATTCTCCTGCCTCAGCCTCCCAAGTAGCTGGGATTACAGGCATCTGCCACCACAATCAGCTAATTTTTGTATTTTTAGTAGAGACAGGGTTTCACCATGTTGACCAGGCTGGTCTCGAACTCCTGACAGGTGATCCACCCGCCTAAGCCTCCCAAAGTGCTGGGATTACAAGCATGAGCCACCATGCCTGGCCGGCAGATACTATTTTTGTCATCCCCATTTTATGTGGAAACTGAACCACAGAGAGATGGAGCCATTTGCCTGAGACTACGCAGCCACTAACGAGGCAGAGTTTGAATCTAAACAGTCCAATTCTGGAGTCTATGCTCTTAACAATCACAGTTTGTACATAAATCAATTGAGAACATCAAATACCTGTGGCTATATCCACTGCAAAAATGCTTGTGAGTAAGGGAGGACAGAACAAAGGGAGAGACTTTGAATTAAGTTACAGACAAAACTGAGCATTTGCAGGGAAATGCTGTTTGCTTTATGATGATGATAGTCGCTATCTTTCAGTGAGTGACTACTAGGTTCCCACCAGTGTTCAGTTTATTTCAGCCTTACATAAACTGTAGGAGCTGAATGTTAGTAGTAAACTCATTTTGCAGATAAGAACACTGAGTCTTAGAAATGCCAAGTAACTTGACTGAGGTCATATGGCTGGTAAGTGGCCAAGCCAGGGCTTAAATGCAGGTCTGTCAGACCCTAAATCTTGTGTGGTCAAGCCTCACATTAAAATGTTCAAGAGCTTGCTTTTTCCAGAACCACTTCTACTAAGGGAAGTGAAGTAAGTGGGAACAGGAACTGATTCTTACTCGGCCATGGAATGAACTTCCAAAGAGTTTCCAAAGGGTTCACATGACCAAGCAGTTCATGAAAGGGTTGAGGTTTAGCATAGAGCCTCATCCAGGATATTTATCTGACACCCCACGGGCTCCAGCTCTCAGACATCCTGCACTTGGAAGTAAGAGGCCCATGTACCCCTGCCAAATATAAGGGGTGTCCTTCTGCCTTGCTTTGTCCTGGAATCCAACACCTGCCTTAAATTAAACCTACATGTTGGGCCAGACATGGTAGCTCATGCCTGTAATCCCAGCACTTGGCGAAGCTGAGGCAAGTGGATCACTTGAGGCTGGGAGTTCGAGAGCAGCCTGGCCAACATGGTGAAACCCCATCTCTACTAAAAATACAAAAATTAGCTGGGCGTGGTAATGTCTTACAGGTCGTGCACCTGTAATCCCAGTTACTTAGGAGGCTGAGGCACAAGAATGGCTTGGACCCAGGAGACAGAGGTTGCAATGAGCCAAAATTGTGCCACTGCACTCCAGCCTGGGCAACAGAACGAGACTCCATCTAAGAAAAACAAAACAAAAACCAACCAAACAAACAAACAAAAAACCTACATGTTTGATCTTCTCAGCATCACAAGTGACAAATCCCACCTCAAACTAAGGCAATTAAAAGGGAAAAATGGTTGCACATTTGTTTAGGTAACTAAAGAGGCCTTAGGTCTTTCTGGCTTCAGGTACAAATGGATCCAGGGACTCATGCAATAGCAGAAAGCTGTTACTCTCTGCCTTCATCTACTTTTTCACCACGGCTTTATTTCCTTTGGTGGCTCCCAGAATCTCCAACCACCATCCTCAAGTCTTAGTAATACCAGTGGAAGGAGAATTTATTTTTTTCAGTAGTTCCAAAAAACGTTCTGAGACTGGGTTTTATTGCCTCAGCTTGAATATTTATCTCTAACTTGATTATCTTAGCCCAGAAGATAAATATTAGACTTGCCAAACTGAGTCACCGTGCTTGCCCCTGAAGTAGCATGGAGGTAAGAGATAATCCCTTTGAATTGCTTGGGAAGTGGGTAGTTTCCCAGAGGAAAATGGTGGTGTAATTAAAAGAAGAAAGGGGTCAGCGCAGTGGCTCATGCCTGTAATCCCAGCACTTTAGGAAGCCGAGGTGCGTGGATCACCTGAGGTCGGGAGTTTGAGACCAGCCTGACCAACATGGAGAAACCTTATCTTTACTAAAAGTACAAAATTAGCCAGGCGTGAAGGTGCATGCCTGTAATCCCAGCTACTTGGGAGGCTGAGGCAGGAGAATCACTTGAACACAGGAGGCGGAGGTTGCGGTGAGCCGAGATCGCGCCATTGCACTCCAGGCTGGGCAACAAGAGTAAAACTCCGTTCCCCATCCCACTGCCCACACCAAAAAAAAAAAAAAAAAAAAAGAAAAGAAAAAGAAAGGGAAATGGATTCTGGAAAGGCAGTAATGACAAGTGTTTTCTAAAAGATCAGAACATAGAGTAAACTTCTTCTGGATACTAGGATTGTAGGAGCAACCTCATTTAGTGTGTGATGTATTTACCTAATCACCCTTAACGGAAGGTGCTCAAGACCTCTGAAGTCTATAGTAAAGGCAAGAAGCTTCTTTGCTAGCTTAGGTAGTGAACGTTTTCCCTTCTGGAAAGAACACATCAATACTCCTTCCTGTTCCATCCCTCAGTCTTGTTCACTATAGTTCAGGTGGGCCTAGCCCCACCCAAGGCTTCAAGCATGAAACTGTGACCTCAACTCATCTTGTTACAGGAAAGGAGTCCCAATCCGGACCCCAAAAGAGGGTTCTTGGCTCTCACGCAAGAAAGAATTCAGGGAGAGTCCATACAGTAAGTGAAAGCTAGTTTATTAATAAAGTAAAGGAATAAAAGAATGGCTACTCCATAGACAGCAGCCCCAAGGGCTGCTGGTTGCCCATTTTTATGGTTATGTTTTGGTTATATGCTAAAGAAGGGGTAGCTCATTCATGCCTCCCCTTTTTAGACCATATAGGGTAACTTCCTGATGTTGCCATGGCATTTGTAAACTGTTGTGGCATTTGTGTGAGTGTAGCAATGAGGACAACCAGAGGTCACTCTTGTGGCCATCTTGGTTTTGGTGGGTTTTGGCCGGCTTCTTACTGCAGCCTGTTTTATCAGCAAGGTCTTTATGACATGTATTTTGTACCAACCTCCTATCTCATCCTGTGACTTAGAATGCCTTAATCATTTGGAAATGCAGCCCAGTAGGCTTCAACCTTATTTTGCCCAGTCCGTATTCAAGATGGAGTTGCTCTGGTTCACACACCTCTAACAGTCTTACACCTCTGGCCATAGTGATTGGTTCTGAGATGATTATGTCCTTTTTTTCTTTTTTCCTTTTGCGACAGGATCTCTCTTTGTCACCCAGGCTGGAGTGTAGTGGTGCAATCGTGGCTCACTGCAACCTCGAACTCCTGGGCTCAAACGAGCCTCCTGCCTCAGCCTCCCAAGCAGCTGGGACAACAGGTGCATGTCACAAAGCTCACATAATTTTTTTATATTTTTGTAGAGATGGGATCTTGCTATGTTACCCAGGCTGGTGCTGATCTCCTGGGCACAAGCAATCCTCCCGCCTCAGTCTCCCAAATCACTCAGACTGTAGGCATGAGTCACTATGCCTGACCACTTATGTGATTCTATTCTTGTCTGAGTCATCATGCTCTGGGCATTAGATAGATAGATAGATAGATAGATAGATAGATAGATAGATAGATAGATAGATAGATAGAGCTATTTGGAAATAAAAGCTCTCTCTTCCTGAGTGGGGTGGGTGAGAGGGTAGGTTCTTGGCTAGGAGGTGCTAGGAACCACTTTGCCACCGCAAGGATAGGTCTGGCCTCAAAATGGTGCAACACAGAGGCAACTAGAGTTAAGAGATGGAGTTTGAGCTCCTGGATTCAGGCATGCCTGGACTTCTCAGCTACTTGAGCCAATCAGTTGCTATCTTTTTTTTCCCTTGAATTAAACCAATTTGAAGTGCATTTTCTGTCACTTGCAACTGAAACAAAGCCTAAATGATACTACCTGGATCCAAATACCAGCTCTGCCATTTTCACAAACCATACTCATTTGGGTAAGTCAGTTCTTGTGATCCTTAGCTACCTTCTCTATGGAGTGAAGATCCCTCCCCTGTAGGGTTTCTAGGATAGTAATTGAGGTTATAGCTGATAATACACTGGGTGCTCCATACATGTAAGTTTGAGACATTGTAAGAGCAAAAAAAGCACAAAGCAAGTAGGATGCAACCAAACTGAATGTCTATCATTGAAGCCAAGAAAGTACATGATGTAGATGATGACAGCAGGCTGGACACAGATAATACGGAATTCTGGAGCTAACTGGAAAGCCAATGCTCAATTGAAATACATTTACAATTTAGAATTTAAAATCTTTGTAAGGGACAAACAAATAAACACTAAGACTGCTAGTTCACAAACCCTGCAAAGCAAATGAACCATTTGTGTTTCAGGCGAGACCACAACTGTGAGCCATGAGATGCAGTTGCTCAATTCTGGGTGTTCCCATGAATTAGGGTTCTGGGGAAAGGAAGCCCCATGGTGTCCCCCCACCAAGACCCCCTACTCAGCACCCTCTCTCTCCCAAAGCCAAGAGAATTGAAGGGCCTTTGAGTCCATGCCTCTCTTTTAATTTCAAAACTGAACATGACCACTCTTTATTTTTAATCTTCCCTTCCCCTAGTCTATGCCTTCAAGCAGCTTTTCTGGGGAGAGAGTGTTGGCGCCCACACTGGCAGATCTGAGTCCCTGGCCACGTGCCCGCTGTGATGAGGATGTTGCCATGCTCACCCACCCCAGCAGCCTGGAATCCAGCCTTTAGAGGGGCTCACTTGAGAACTGTCAGCACGATGAGGAGAGTGGAAGTCAAGTCCCACAGGTGACCCAGGTGAGGACAAGGCGCCCTCCATCCTTGCCTCCTCTTGGGAAATGAGCATGCCTTATGTCTAGTTGGAGCATCTGTAACAAAGGACTTGACTTGAGGGAGAAGTAGGGGCTTACAATGGTCATCACCATATATTGAGTGCTCCCCATGTGCCAGCACTCTTCATCCACTCTCCAAAGAAGAAAGCTGCTTAGAGAGGTCAAGGAACTTGCCTAGTGTCATAAAGTTAATAGGTGGATAGCATTTTAATCTTGCTCGGCATAAATTCAGAACTACAACTTAGTCATCATACTACAATGCCTACCAGGAGAAAGAATGCATTGATTAGCTGATACGAATGTCCTGATCCACTTTACAATCGTGTTTATTATTGTTAATTGTTAAAGAATTACCTGATCCATACATCAATTTTCCATTAATTTGATTGGTATCATGGTCTTAGAACATGTCCAGTTCCTTGATGCTCATCCCATCAAAAGGTAGAGACTAATTTCCCTTCCCTTTGAGTATGGTCTGGCTTCTAATGAGTAGAATGTGGCATAAGTAATGCCTTGGGATGTCGAGGCTAGGTTAGGAAAAGCTATAGAATTTCTACATGGCTCCAAGTCTTGCAATGCTCATTCTTGAAACCCAGCCATCACGCTGTGAGGCAGCTCAAGCCACACAGAAGCCATGGGGAGGTGCTCCTTCTGATAACCCACCCAGCACCCAGCATCAATCACTAGATATGTGAGTGGGAAAGGCTTTGAGATGACCTCAGTCCCAGCACCATCTAATTGCAACCAGGGAGGGTGAACTGATCCCAGTTAATTTCCAGAACTGTGAAAGATAATAATAAATGATTGCCATTTAAATGGTTAGTGTGAATTAGTTCCTGTAAAACATAATCACTCCTTGAACCCTGCAAAAAAAAAAAAATTAAATTAAAAATTAGCTGCTTGGCTTGTCTGATTTGACTCCAAAATGAATAAACTTCACTCTTATAAAACTTTGTCTGGGAGACTTTCCACTTGCCTTTCTGAGAGTGCTTTTATGTTTAAATAATATGGATGATGATGATTATTATTCATGTTACTACTTCTTGAGAGCTT
>NW_012103365.1:2757564-2762063 GCF_000951045.1 Mandrillus leucophaeus
TTCTCTCTTTCTTCTTTTTTTGTGTGGAGTTTTTCTCTTGTTGCCCAGGCTGGAATGCAGTGGCACAATCTCAGCTCACCACAACCTCTGCCTCCCAGGTTCAAGTGATTCTCCTACCTCAGCCTCCCGAGTAGCTGGGATTACAGGCATGCGCCACCGTGCCTGGCTAATTTTGTATTTTATTTTATTATTATTATTATTATTTTAGTAGAGGCAGGGTTTCTTCATGTTGGTCAGGCTGGCCTCCAATTCCTGACCTCAGGTGATCCACCAGCCTCGGCCTCTCAAAGTGCTGGGATTACAGGCATGAGCCACTGTGCCCAGCCTTGTCATTTTCATTTTTGAGACTGAGCTCAAGTAGTTAATTGTCCAGAGGGGTCGGGCATGGTGGCTCACACCTGTAATTCCAGCACTTTGAGAGACTGATAGGGAGGATCACTTGAGGCCAGGAGTTCAGGACCAACCTGGAAAACATGGTGATACCCTGTCTTTATTATTTTTTAAAAATTGTCTAGAACCCACAGCTAGGATGCTGCAAGGGTGAGGTCTTTATTGATTCATTGATTCAACATGTATTTTGGAGCTCCTGCAATATACCGCTCTCCACGCCAGGCCCTAAGAAGAAGACAGATGAGGTTTTTGCACTTGTACTCCAGTGTAGCAAACAGGTGATAAGAAAACAAACCAGTAAGTAAATATCTTAATCTATCAGGGCTACTATAATTAAAAAAAAAAACAAAAAAACAAACCATAGCCTCAATGGCATAAACAACAGAAATTTATTGTCTCACAGTTCTAGAGGCTGGGAAGTCCAAGACCAAGGCATTGCATAATTTGGCCCCCTAGTGAGGGCTTTCTTTCTGGCTTACAGACAGCCACCTTCTCAGTGTATCATCATGGGGCCGAGAAAAAGAGCTCTCATCTCTCTTCATCTTCTTATAATGATACACATCCCATCATGGTGCACCATCCTTATGACCTCATCTAAACCTAATGACTGCCCAAAGTCCCCACCTCCAACTACCATCACATTGAGGATAAAGGCTTCAACATCTGAACTCTGGAGGAACGTAAACATTAAACTCATAGCAATAAAATGGCATTGCTAATTGTGATCATTGGTATGAGGAAAAATAGTGATGCACTTTGTGGAATTAAGGTAAGTGGCTATCTTCAGTCTGGTGGTTGGCCACAGCCCCTCTGAGAAAATGGCCTTTGAAGGATGCGATGTGAGATCTGCACCATGTGATCCTGGAGAAAGAGCATCCCAGGCAGCAGAAGCACTGAGAGGAAAGGTAGGGTTTGGGGAAAGGCTTGGTACCTTCAAGGAACAGCACACACGTGTGTGCGCGCACACACACACACAAGAGGACAGCATAACAATGAACAAGATAAACAGGGTATGAGACGAGATCAAAGAAGGAGGCTGCAGCTAGATCACACAGGGCCTCATTGGCCAAGGTAACAAATGTAGGTGTGTTTTAATAAAAATGGGAAATTTGGAAGTTTTTTTTGTTTGTTTTTAATAGAGTAGTGTTATGGTTTGGCTGTGTCCCCACCCAAATCTCATTTTGAATTGTAGCTCCCATAATTCCCACATATTGTGGGAGGGACCCAGTAGGAGATAATTGAATCATGGAGGCAGCTTCCGCCATACAGTTCTCATGGTAGTAAAAAAGTCTCACAAGTCCTATGGTTTTATAAGGGGTTTCCCCTTTCACTCCTCTCTTCTCTCTTCTCTCTCATTCTCTTTTGCTTGCCACCATGTAAGATGTGTCTTTTGCCTTCCACCATGATTGTGAGGCCTCCCCAGCTACATGGAACTGTGAGTCCATTAAACCACTTTTATAAGTTGCCCAGTTTTGGGTATGTCTTTATCAGCAGCATGGAAACGGACTAATACAGGTAGTGACATGACCTGGTTAACTTTTAAAAAGTATCATTTCTGGTTGTTCCATGGACCAAATCAAGCGGGGGAAAAGTGTACTGAGAGACTCCAGTCAGGGTCACCAAGGAACACATAGCTGGACCATATAACCCCTGAACACAACTGAGCTTACAACACCTAGGATTCAGAGTTTGAGCTGCTTTGCCCAAACAGAGCAATACCTATCTAGAAGTGATCATCCTTCTACTGCAGCAGCAGGAGGTTGACAAGCCTGTACTTACAAAGGCCAGAATGACTAGGTTCTGAATTCAGGAAGAGGGAGTGGATAGGGGGCCATGAAAAGGAGAGGGCAGCCATTATCATTTCCATTAATTAAAGGAAGAAAAGGAAATTAAATGAAGTAGGCATCTGATTCAAGAAGTTAGGAAAGGAAATGAAAGCACAATGTGAGACTCTCTGCTAGCTCACTGGAAAATCTTGATGAAATGGATGCTTTTCTGGGAAATAGTTACTAAAATTCATTCAAGAAATAATGTCTTAAATAAAGTAGCAGAGGGATTAAGAGCAGGCTCTGCCATCAGATGAATATGGGTTTTAATCCATTCTCCATGTCTTACTAGTTGTGGGAATTTGGGCAACAGTCAATGTCTTCACTTCTAAAACAGGAATAGACTGGATACAGTGGCTCACATTTGTAGTCCCAGAACTTTGGGAGGACAAGCCGGGAGGATCCCTTGAGCCCAGAGGTTTGCAGCTACAGTGAGCTATGATGGTGCCACTGAACTCCAGCCTGGGTGACAGAGTGAGACCCTGTCTCAAAAGAAATAAGTAAGTAAATAAATATTCAGGGATAAAACAGTCCCTGCCTAGAAATAAATGTAACTAGAAATGTGCATAACATATATAAAGAAATAAGAAAAGTTCATCAAGGGAATTTAAAACCAGATTAGATAAATGAAATTAAGGAACAATGTCAATTCTTCCTAAATCAATGCATGGGTTTGATGCAGTTCTAATAAAAATCCCCACACAATTAATTTTATTTTTGTCATATGTGATTTCCTTTGATGAGCAGGGGAAGAATTTGACAAAATGATTATAAAATTTGACTAGAAGAATGAATGGGCAAAATAGCCAAGAACAATTTGAAAGTGAAGAATAATTAGGGAACTGTATTATTCTGTTTTCATGACGCTGCTAAAGACATACCCAAGACTGGGCAATTTACAAAAGAAAGAGGTTGAATGGACTTACAGTTCCACATGGCTGGGGTAGCCTCACGATCATGGCAGAAGGCAAGGAGGAGCAAGTCACATCTTACATGGATGGCAGTAGGTAAAGAAAGAGAGCTTGTGCAGGGAAACTCCCCTTTTTAAAAACCATCAGGTCTCATGAGACTTATTCACTATCATGAGAACAGCATGGGAAAGACCTGCCCCCATTATTCAATTACCTCCTACTGTGTCCCTCCCACAACACATGGGAATTCAAGATGACATTTGGGTGGGAACACAGCCAAACCATATCAGGAACACTCTGAATATAGGCATTAAAATGGACTATAATGGTTCAAAGATTAAAATAACATAGTACATAAATACTGTAACATACATCAATATGACAAATATTGTAACATAAACTCATGTGATCTATGGATCTATGGGACTATGTTACAATAATTGCAACATAAACAAGGGAATAGAACAGATATCTCCAAGATAATCTTTCATGTACCTGACTTTATTAGATAATAAAAGTGCTCATACAAGTCTATGGAAAAAGAAGTAGCATTCAATAAATGACCCTGGGACAACTGATTAATATTTGAGGGGAATAAACAAAGCAAAATTAAATCTTCATCTCATACTATAGATCAATGTAAATTCTAGATTAATTAAAGAGTACAAAATAATTTAAAAGTTAATAAAAACTAATAAACAATCCAGACAAAGTTCTGGCACCTCGATCACTTAATCACAAGCATCTAACCCTTTGCTGTGTCTGTACTGGAAATTACAGAAGGCTGACACCCATATATTTGAAACTTTAAAATATTTATACTCAATATAGCATGGATGAAACAAAATCCAAATATGGATATTTGGTGGGTGTTGGGGATCAGTATAAAAGGAAATAAATGTTTACTTAATCTGATTAAGGAGCAGAAGAGGAAAAGGGACCTATAAGAATAAGAAATGTGCAGTGGTTCACGCCTGTAATCCCAGCACTTTGGGAAGCCAAGGCAGGTGGATCACTAGAGACCAGGAGTTTGAGACCAGCCTGGCCAATGTGGGGAAAACTCTTCTCTACTAAAAATACAGAAATTAGGTGGCATGGTGGTGGGTGCCTGTAATCCCAGCTACTCAAGAGACTGAGGCAGGAGAATTGCTTTAACCCAGGAGGTGGGTGAGCCAAAATCACACAACTGTACTCCAGCCTGGGTGACAAAGCCAGACTCTGTCTCAAAAAAAAAAAAAATAAATAAATAAAAATAAGAAACAACTCAGAATGATAGTTAAGAAGAATAAATTAATTTAAAATATAAGAGATTATGCATAACATCATGCTGATAAATTAGAAAATGTTGATGAAATAGATTACTAAAAAAAAA
>NW_012103365.1:2762113-2765382 GCF_000951045.1 Mandrillus leucophaeus
GTGGTTTCATGGATGAAATCATAATGTTGTTTGGAAAAACTGCTGGGAGTTATTGGAATCTGTACTTCAATGTCTCATCCACAAGGCATCTTGGGGACCCATGGGAGCTAGGCAGGTGACTAAGGAACGATCTTCAGGCAGAAGCTGATAAGGTGGGCTGGGGACTGCAGTAAACGGAGGCAGGCATGCTTCATCAAATGCAGATGCTACTCTCCCCCAACCAATTGCCAGCAGGAATGTGGGCCCACATTCAATTCATTTCAGTGTAAATTGCAAAACCAGGCAAGCAAAACAAAACATCAGAGCCTGTGAGTTACCAACTTGCACATTCTCCTGAAGATGCTAAAAATGCAGAAGGGTTTAGGGAAAGGCAACCCCCATAACGTTATCTGGAATCACTTGTGAAGCTGTTTCTCCAAAGAGATAATTACCCTAGTCAGTCCTTCAAGGTGGGACATTCTGCTCAGTAACTTTGGGTCAGTACTGAGCCAAGCCAACTGAATAACAAAAAATAGATATTTTATCTTGTGATGGGTAGCAAAAAGGAAAAAGAAAAAAAAATCACCTTTTACTTCAATCTGAGCACTTCTCAGATTGTGGCAAAGGGAGGCCAGGCTATTTTGAACAAATAATTCATTCAACAAATAATTATCGAGCACTCACTATGTGTTATGTGCTATTATGAGTATAGGGCTAGTGCAGTGAATAAAACAGAAAAATTCTCTACCCTATAGAACTTTGTGCTTTAGAGACTGAAAAAATGAACAAGAAGAACCCAGGGTCTTCCAGTCAATTTCAGTGTTAAGAACCTTCTTTCATAATTGGAACTCATGTGCAGGCATTCAAAAGCCCAATCAGGAGGCAATAGGACATCTGGCACTTGCTTCAGAATGATACAGTTAATGGAGCATAGACATGACAAGATTGGCCATGAGTCAGTCACTGTTGCAGCCAGCAATGGGTACAAGGGCATCCATTCATTCTGGTTTTCTGCCCATTTTGTATATGTTTGGAAATTTCTCATAATAAAAATATTTTTAAAGTCCAATTTAGTTGAAATCAAAACTACAACCTCCCATTCCATTCAAAGCCTTTCCCTTTGACCAGTTCTAGCCTGACCATCAGTGGAGAGCCTCCACCAGTGGGAATGAGAGGAGGGATGTCCTCTGCTTCCCCTTCTTCTGTTGAAGGTTCCCCTGGGGCTGAAATGGGAGGGTGGCATCTGGGGTTTGGTAGAGGGTGAGAGGTGAAAGTCTTACTTAGATGGTACAATCAGTGGTTCTATTTTGTTTTGTTGTAATTTTGTTTTTTGAGACAGAGTCTTGCTCTGTTGCCCAGGCTGGAGTGCAGTGCCGTGATCTTGGCTCACTGCAACCTCCACCTCCCGAGTTTAAGCGATTCTCCTGCATCAGACTCCCTAGTAGCTGAGATTACAGGCATGTGCCACCATGGTCAGCTAAGTTTTTTGTAGTTTTAGTAGAGACGGGCTTTCCCATATTGGCCAGAATGGTCTCGAACTCCCAGCCCCAAGTGATCTGCCGGCCTCAGCCTCCCAAAGTGCTGGGATTACAGGTGTAAGCCACCATGCCCAGCCTATGGTTCTATTTTGGCTGCTGCTCTCTGACATCCATATGGTGTTCCGTCGTGGACATGGTCCCATGAAGAGAGCTTGAGCTCAGTTACTTTCTCAGCATCTACTTGGTACTCAGCACATCTCGGCTACACCAAATCCTGGAAGTGGAAGCGGCTTTATGATGCTCTCTCTTCCTGCTCTGCAGTGGAAGGTGGTTCCAACAAACCCCTTGCTGTCACAGTTCTCCAGGTAGAATCCAGGCACCAGCCTCTATGTTCAGGTGTTCATGTGTGCCCCAAACACCAGACAACACTTGCCAATTTCTCCCTAGTAGTCCCACACGATGTTCTGCTGGAACCCACTGCTCTCTTCTAGGTACCAACCTAGAGTCTCCACAGCTCAGTAAGTGTCAGGGAGTAGGATGTCAGTCTCCCCTAATCTCCCCAATAAGCTGATTGGGCCTCTTCTTACTTGGCTTGGTGGGCAAGAGCTACTCCCTTTTCTCTCATGGGAATGGAATAAGAAAAACCCAAAGCACCTTCCTCCCACAGTCATTTCTCCCACCTCATTGAACTCCAGCCTTCAGGCTAGATCGTCGAGATGGGAGTCATCAGAGTGAGGACCACAGGACCCACTTGGCCATCTCTTGGTAAAGGCTAGGGAGTCATTTGGCAGCTCTTTGGCTCTGGATGTGGGAATATTTCATGCTTACTGTTTTCACCTTTGACGCTTTGGCCAACGTTCCAAGCCAATAGGAAGAGCCCCAAACTACATTCTATTTCACTTGATTTTAGGAAGGTTTCCAAAGTGGTTTTAAGCTTCTTAGTTGTCTATTTGAGGTATTTATCTCATCTCTCAATAAAGACACCATTTGAATCTCTAACTGCCTCTTGGGTCATTTTGTTTTCCTCTTGCATAAGTCTCAAGGAAACTGATTAACCACGTAATAGCCGTTTGTTATTCTGAAGGTGGCAGATTAAAGCAAATCTCATTAAGAGCCAGCTTCCTTGGCATCATACTTCCATTTACAGCTGCAGCTGACATTTATTGAACACTTAATACGTGCCAGGCACTGTGTTAAGCACTTATGTGTATTATCATATGTAATCCTCATTACACAAGAAGGAAGTTTCATTGACCAAAGAGATAGCTTCTATTACTATCCATATTTTATTTATGAGGAAAAAGTGACACTAAAAGATTACATTTCTCAAGGTCACACAACAGATGATGCAATTAGGACTCTAACCCAAGCTTCTCTAGCCCCACATCCCATTTTCTCTACCAATGCTGTCTACCACGCACCAAAGTGCAGTGTTTGATGCTTCCATGGATTCAAGTTGTTCTCCTAAAACTTGTTCTGGATTAGAGATGAACAAAGGTTTTTTATCCTGCTTCTTCTGGTAAAGTTTGCCCGAGACACAATTTGAGGGGTCTTTATCCTGAGTCTGCTTTCTAAAGTCAGGTCTTGAGGAAATGGCCAATTTCACAACTTGCCCACCCCATACCTCAATCTAGGTGGTGAGAAGAAGAGCAAAGCCCTAGGGAAGCTTGGAGCCAAAGAGATCTACTATTTTCTTGCCATCTTCTGGGTCTCTGCTAGAATTTCTTGTCCTGTGGAGCATGGCCAAGGCACTGATGTACCACTAAAAAAAACAAAACAAAAAACCCCAAATTTTACCACATCACTCCCTGC
>NW_012103365.1:2765432-2770807 GCF_000951045.1 Mandrillus leucophaeus
GTGGCGTCTGGGGTTTGGTAGAGGGTGAGAGGTGAAAGTCTTACTTAGATGGTACAATCAGTGGTTCTATTTTGTTTTGTTGTAATTTTGTTTTTTGAGACAGAGTCTTGCTCTGTCGCCCAGGCTGGAGTGCAGTGCCGTGATCTTGGCTCACTGCAACCTCCACCTCCCGAGTTTAAGCGATTCTCCTGCATCAGACTCCCTAGTAGCTGAGATTACAGGCATGTGCCACCATGGTCAGCTAAGTTTTTTGTAGTTTTAGTAGAGACGGGCTTTCCCATATTGGCCAGAATGGTCTCGAACTCCCAGCCCCAAGTGATCTGCCGGCCTCAGCCTCCCAAAGTGCTGGGATTACAGGTGTAAGCCACCATGCCCAGCCTATGGTTCTATTTTGGCTGCTGCTCTCTGACATCCATATGGTGTTCCGTCGTGGACATGGTCCCATGAAGAGAGCTTGAGCTCAGTTACTTTCTCAGCATCTACTTGGTACTCAGCACATCTCGGCTACACCAAATCCTGGAAGTGGAAGCGGCTTTATGATGCTCTCTCTTCCTGCTCTGCAGTGGAAGGTGGTTCCAACAAACCCCTTGCTGTCACAGTTCTCCAGGTAGAATCCAGGCACCAGCCTCTATGTTCAGGTGTTCATGTGTGCCCCAAACACCAGACAACACTTGCCAATTTCTCCCTAGTAGTCCCACACGATGTTCTGCTGGAACCCACTGCTCTCTTCTAGGTACCAACCTAGAGTCTCCACAGCTCAGTAAGTGTCAGGGAGTAGGATGTCAGTCTCCCCTAATCTCCCCAATAAGCTGATTGGGCCTCTTCTTACTTGGCTTGGTGGGCAAGAGCTACTCCCTTTTCTCTCATGGGAATGGAATAAGAAAAACCCAAAGCACCTTCCTCCCACAGTCATTTCTCCCACCTCATTGAACTCCAGCCTTCAGGCTAGATCGTCGAGATGGGAGTCATCAGAGTGAGGACCACAGGACCCACTTGGCCATCTCTTGGTAAAGGCTAGGGAGTCATTTGGCAGCTCTTTGGCTCTGGATGTGGGAATATTTCATGCTTATTGTTTTCACCTTTGACGCTTTGGCCAACGTTCCAAGCCAATAGGAAGAGCCCCAAACTACATTCTATTTCACTTGATTTTAGGAAGGTTTCCAAAGTGGTTTTAAGCTTCTTAGTTGTCTATTTGAGGTATTTATCTCATCTCTCAATAAAGACACCATTTGAATCTCTAACTGCCTCTTGGGTCATTTTGTTTTCCTCTTGCATAAGTCTCAAGGAAACTGATTAACCACGTAATAGCCGTTTGTTATTCTGAAGGTGGCAGATTAAAGCAAATCTCATTAAGAGCCAGCTTCCTTGGCATCATACTTCCATTTACAGCTGCAGCTGACATTTATTGAACACTTAATACGTGCCAGGCACTGTGTTAAGCACTTATGTGTATTATCATATGTAATCCTCATTACACAAGAAGGAAGTTTCATTGACCAAAGAGATAGCTTCTATTACTATCCATATTTTATTTATGAGGAAAAAGTGACACTAAAAGATTACATTTCTCAAGGTCACACAACAGATGATGCAATTAGGACTCTAACCCAAGCTTCTCTAGCCCCATATCCCATTTTCTCTACCAATGCTGTCTACCACGCACCAAAGTGCAGTGTTTGATGCTTCCATGGATTCAAGTTGTTCTCCTAAAACTTGTTCTGGATTAGAGATGAACAAAGGTTTTTTATCCTGCTTCTTCTGGTAAAGTTTGTCCGAGACACAATTTGAGGGGTCTTTATCCTGAGTCTGCTTTCTAAAGTCAGGTCTTGAGGAAATGGCCAATTTCACAACTTGCCCACCCCATACCTCAATCTAGGTGGTGAGAAGACGAGCAAAGCCCTAGGGAAGCTTGGAGCCAAAGAGATCTACTATTTTCTTGCCATCTTCTGGGTCTCTGCTAGAATTTCTTGTCCTGTGGAGCATGGCCAAGGCACTGATGTACCACTAAAAAAAACAAAACAAAAAACCCCAAATTTTACCACATCACTCCCTGCTTAAAACCTCTCAATGTTCTCCATAGTTTTCAGGAAACGGTCATATTCCTTAACATCCAAGACATCAATACAATATCACTTGCCTGAGTTAATGCCACCGCCTCCTAATTCATCTCCAAGCCTTTACTCTTGCTTGTACCATCCATTATCCACTCCGTGGCTAGAGTGAAATCTCTGAACTATAAATGAGATCATGTTAACTCCCTGCTTAAAATTGTGCAATGGCTTCACCCTGCAAAAGAATTAACGCCCAAACTTCATTTAGCCTGACCAACTAGGTCTATATAATCTGGCCACAGTCCGCTTCCCTAACCTGGTTATCTACCATTTTTTCTCTTGTTTACCATTTGTCTTCCACATGACTCTTTCTGTTTTTCAACAAGCTGCATTCATGATCCTTTCGCTGGTGATACCTTTTTCTAGATCCTCTTAGAACTGACTCCTCCTCCACTATTGACTTTTCTTAACTCAAAAACCACCTCCCCAGAATGCCCCACTGACCATGCTACCTAAAGCAGTCCTTCTACTGCCAAGATTGGTCATATTGTATCACATTGCTTATCTTTATTTTTTGCAGCATTTTTCACTACCTGCATTTTTTTGTTTGTTGGTTGGTTGGTTGGTTGGTTTCATGTTTACTGGCTATCTCCCTCACCTAAAATACAAACTCTTTCAAGGCAGGGAATCTATCTATCTTGCTCACTGCTGTCCCCTTAGAACCTAAAGCAGTGCTTAGCAAATAAGTAGATCTTAATAGATACTTGTTGAATGATCTAACATGGCTAAAAGTCCCTGAATAATCTGGAATCTGTGTATCTGTAGTTCACAGTGAATATCTATTATTCTTTACTTCCTACCATTTCTTCAACCTTTTTCTGGTAACAGCAACCTCAGTTTTCTCTAAAACATCATCCTTCACGCTACTATCAGTCCACATGGATTAAAATAAGGCTGGTTTTCCTTCCTATATGCCCAAAGATTGGAAAGGCAGCCCAAACCTAAAAATTGGCGAATTCCATTTTGTGTCCATTATTACTGGTTCGGGTGGGTATGAACTAAATGAGTCGATGAGAAAGCAGACCCAAGACATTTACTGTAACTGTTGGTGGAGAGATGTCCTCTTTCTCCTAGGATTGCTCAGCTGGTAAGATGCAAGCCAGGAGCTCTTGGTGCTTGAGAAGACAGCCGGCTCAGTGCAGAGGGAGGAGGGCTGAGATGGAGAGAGATGGATCCCGGAAGCTATAGATATTTACTTTTGGACTTTTAAGTTACACATATTAATTGATTACTTCTGTTTGTCTTATACACTTTAAGTTGGATTTCTGTTAACTGTGACTAGAAGCTTATGACCAATAGACCACCTCTCTAATTTCACATCTCCTTGCCTGAATAAATTAGGAATAATGCTCATCTGCTAAACTTGAAAAGGGGTGAAAGGTTAAAGAGTCTGTTTTCATCACGTAATAAGAATTGTGGAGATAAAAGCTTTTGGCCTGGATTGGTAGCTCCATAATGCTATCAGGGACTCCGGCTTCTATCAGTGTATCTCTGTTGCCCAGGCTGGCATGCAGTGATAGGGGATTATAGCTCACTGTAGCCTCCGTGTCCAGGGCTCAAGTGTTCTTCCCACCTTGGCCTCCCAAATAATCTGGATTACAGACATACTCCAGCATACCTGGCAAAACAAACAAACAAACAAACAAACAAAAACTTTTAGAGATGAGAGGGGATCTTGCCATGTTGCTCAGGATGGCCTTGTATTCCTGAGCTCAAGTGAGCCTCCCACCTCAGCCTCCTGAATAGTTGGCATTACAGGCGTGAGCCACCATACCTGGATCAGGCTTCTTCTGTTTTATTTTCAGGTATACTGAACATGTGCTTGTTACCTTATGTAACAATATGGCTGATCTGACTCCAGCATTAAGTCCTAGTTCCGGGTAGGAGGAAAGCCAAGAGCAAAAGGTGTCACCTATGTGCTAGCAAAGTCTGTCCAAAAACCTCCTGGGAGGAGATTTGGCAGAAAACCCACAGAACAACTTTTGTTTTCCCTTTCTTAAATTTTGGTAAAATATATATATAATATTTGCCATTGTAAACATTTGTAAGCATAAAATTCAGTGGCATTAATCACATTCACAAGGTTGTGCAATCATCACCTTCATTTCTAAAATTGTTTCAGGTACCTAACAAAAATTCTATAACTATTAAGCAATAACTCCTCGTCCCTGTCTCCTCTTAGCCCCTGATAAGCTCTAATCTACTGTCTTGTCTCTATGCATTTGCCTGTTCTACATACCTCATATAAATGGAATCATGCCATATTTGTACTTTTGCATCGGGCTTATTTTGCTTAGCACAATGTCTTCAAGATTCATCCATGTTGTGACATGTATCTGAACTTCACTCCTTTTTATGGCTGAATAGTATTCCACTGTATGTATATACCATATTATGTTTATCTATTCATCTGTTGATGAAGACTTGGGTTGTTCTCATGTTTTAGCCATTATCTACACCGCAACTTTTGATTACATTGTATCAGTCAGAATTTTATGACAAAACCATCCTTCTCTGTAAGGAAAACTGAACAATGTACCTTTATTTCAGCTAGGGAGAGTGTCCCCAGTCACAATTGGAGTCTTATGTAAGAAGAAATAAGGAAAGCCTACTGGGTAAGCAACTAGAAGATTCTGTAACAATTCATGTCTTTTTGCCAGCAAATATCATTCTTTAAAATATATATATTCAGAGGGTACAAATGCAGTTTTCTTTCATGCATATATTGAATAGTGGCAAAATAGTGTGCCCATCACCCAAACAGTAGTGTACCCATCACCCAAATAGTAAATATTGTACCCAATAGGCAATTTTTTAGCCCTCACCCCAATCCTACCCTCTCATCCTTTTGGAGTCTCCAATGTCTATTTTTTCTACTTTGTTTGTCCATGTGTACCCATTATTTAACTCCCACTTACAAGTCAGAACATGTGGCATTAGACTTTCTGTTTCTGAGTTATTTTAGTGAGGGTGATGACCTCCAATTTTATCCATATTGCTGCAAAAGACATAATTTCATTCTTTTTTGTGGATGCATAGTATTCTCTGGCATATATATGCATATAATATGTGTGTATATATATACACATATATACACACATATATACACACATGCACACGTATCACATTTTCTTTATCCAATCCTCCATTGATGGACACTTTGGTTCACTTCATATTTTTGTATTGTGAATAATGCTGCAAAAAACATACAAGTATGGGTATCTTTTTGATATAATTATTTATTTCCCTTTGGGTATATACCCA
>NW_012103365.1:2771647-2787571 GCF_000951045.1 Mandrillus leucophaeus
GAATAACAATATTTCTCTTTCCTATGAATGGAAGACTTCCCTGGCTAGCAAATCTGTTCCCTTTTCAGAGAGAAACTTCCTTATTCATTACTTTTCATCACCCTATTCTCTGTCCCCTGGAAGGTTCTTCTCTGTCCATCTCTCTCCCTGGATTCATCTGAGGTGGAATGGGAAATGACAGGCTTCCTGTTGGGCTCAAGGATCTTTTAGGAGTTTAGCTGTTTAGGGATTTAATAGTCTCAGGTTGCCATGTATCAAGCTTGGGAATTGTTTGGGAATGTAGTTCCTTACTATCCCTTCTTGTTGTCTTAGGTAGCATTCCCTAGAAGCAGAGCCTAAGGCAGATATTTGGATGCAAAAGACTTATTGAGAAAGTAATCTTTAGCAAAAACCCCAAGGGAGTATGGGAACAAACATAAGAAAAGACAGTGATTCTCCAGTTGTGGTTTCCTAAAGAGCAGCATTAACACCCCTGAAAAACTTGCTGAAAATGAACATCTTCAAGCACCATCCACCTTGGAAAGTTTGAGGGTGGAGCCCAATAATGTCTCATTCAACAAGCCTTCTAAGCAATTCTAATGCACACTACGGTTTGGCAACCAAAGAGGATGGAGATGAAGCCCAACAAGGATGTGGTAGCCTTGGCCTGATCATCGGAGGACCCTGGAGCATAAATTGTATCTCAGAGTTGTCCCTGCCTCTGGCAGGAGGCCAGCCTTTTGCACCTTTGTGTCTGACCGCAGGAAGAAGGGCTCTAATTCCTTGGGAGAGGCAGTTCTCATCAGCTGAGACCCAATTGTCCCAGGAGGGGGCAGCTCTGGGTTAGAAAGGTCAGGGCTAGAGGGGTATAAATGCACCAACCCAGTAAAGAGAATCTGAAGAGTAGTGTAACAACAAAGAGTAGTGAAATGACTACTTCTCCTCCTCCTCCTCCTCCTCCTCCTCCTCCTCCTCCTTCTTCTTCTTCCTCTTCTTCTTCTTCCTTCCTTCCTCTCCTCCTCCTCCTCCTTCTTCATCTTCCTCTTCTTCTTCTTCTTCCTTCTCCTCCTTCTCATCCTCGTCCTCCTCCTCCTCCTCCACCTCCTCCTTCTCTTCTACCTCCTCCTCCTCCTCTTCTTCTTCTTTGAGACAGGGTCTCACTCTATCGCACAGGCTGGAGTGCAGTGGCACCATCATGGCTCACTGCAGTCTTGAACTCCCAGGCTCAAAGGACTCTCTTGCCTCAGTCTCCTGAGTAGCTTGGATTACAAGTGTCCACAACCATGCCTGGCTAATTTTAATTTTTTGGAGAGACAAGGTCTGACTATGTTGCCCAGGCTGGTCTCAAACTCCTGGCCTTAAGTGATCCTCCCACCTCCGCCTACCAAAGTGCTGAGATTACAAGCATGAGCCATTGCACCTGGCCTGCAATTGCTCTTATTCATCCAATTGTCTCTGTCGTCTTCATGAGACTAAGAGTTTCAGGTGATCAAGAGCAACGTCCTTCCTGCTTGTTATTTACTCATCAGTGCTTGTCACAGGTGTAAATCTTAATAATTACTTATGCAATTAGTTGATTAAACAAATACTAATTAAATGCCTACTGTATCCTGAGCACTATTCTAGGGTCTGATAATTTAGATTTGAACAAGACAAAGCACCTGTTCTCATGGATTTCTTTGGCTTTAGTTGGGAAGATGACAATAAGCACAAAAACATATATATACATACACACAGTATAATGTCAGATATTGATAAATGCTATGAAGAAAAATAAAGCAGAGTGAGAGTATAGAGAGAAATATGGGGTGTTATTTTTAGATAGAGCAGTTAAAGAATTCTCTAAGAAGGTGACATTTGAGCTGAGGTATGAATGAAGTGAGGAATTGAACCATGACAATATCTGGTGGCAGCAATTTGTATGTAAATTCAAAATTATTTTAAAATAAATGTTTCTTACATATAAAGTATATTCAGGGAGGAGCATTCTCAGCGCAGGAAATCAATGGGTGAGTCACAGGAAACACCTGGCATTTCTGTATCAATAAAACAGGAGGTAGTTGGAGATGGACAGCTGGCACACTGCTTATTGTTTTTATTTATTTTTGAATTAACTTTAAACTTTCATCAAAATATACATGTACAAGATTTTTAAAATCAGATAGGATAGAAGTGGCTATAGTAAAAAACAACTGTTCTGGTCCCACCCTGTTCATTCTCATTACTCGTTTTATTTTAGTTTAGTTCATTTTACCCCATTGTCTCTTCTTCTCTTCTCCAAATATAGATTAGAGTATTTTTATTTTTTGTATTGGTTATCTTTAATTTTCAATGACATACTAGATACTCTAGATCTCCTTTTATCAACTCTAGACAGTATATTTTGGCTATTCTCTTTGTATAATAATATTAGGATGTTACATCCTACCATTCCTCCCCTCCTTCTACCTCCAATTTCTATCACTGTCTGGAGAGTAGAAACATAACTTCACGTAATTGGGTTCAAAGAGAGCATAGAGGGTTTCAGATACTGAAAGAAGGTTAACAAGACTGAAGTTGAAATAATGATGTGTGAATGTTTTGTAAGCATATTTAGTTTTTAATGCTTTTTTCTATAGGTTGAATCTAAAAGTAGAAAACTCATAACAAGGCTATGTGTGAACATTGAGAAAATTCAAGATGGCGGGGATGACACTGTTTAGTCCATGTGTGCCTGCTTTTCATCATCTCCTTGACTTACACACATGTGGGTGCCCTTAACTCTGAAGACGTTTTCTCTTCTGATGATGCTCCATTCTCTTCCGACAAAAGGTAAAGCTGGTTTGGTACCACTGACACCCAGCTTAGTTGGAGTCCAGTATCTTCTGAGCCCCATATCCTGCCATGTTGTCTTCTCCTTTGTGGTCACATTTTACTGCTGATCCCATGGACATCACTGGAGTGGCGCCACAAGTAGATCACATGGGCTTTTCACAGTAAAGTCTTCTGAGGTATCACAGAATTTCCCCCTTTTCTAAGAACTATCCCCCCACAACTCACAGATGTTGATCCTGATGGCTACGTTTATACTACATGACCCTGAAAACTTGGCCACAGCTGCATGGACCAGGAAGTGGCAAGCAACAGAAGCTAGGCTGATCAGGTTGTCTCTCCCAGAAATTTTGAATTAGGACTAAAACTTCCCAGTTTAGTCTGGGTGGGTTTCTTAAATAGAGATGACATAAGAACTCAAAATCTAGCTTCTATTTTGAGGATCAAAGAATAGATGAAGCAAAACAATTTTTCAACTAAAAATATGAAAAGAGGCAGAGATGCAAAATGAAGTGACTGTCAAGACTCCTGATGGCTTTTTTTTTTTTTTTTTTTTTTTTTTTTGCTGGTTCCCGCTCCCTGCTGAGGCCTGATTGAACCTCTGCCCTATGGTTCTTTGAAACATCGTCATATTCTTGTACCAAATTCTCCATTTTCTTAAGCTAGCTCTGGTAAGTTTTTGCCATTTACAGTCAAAGTGAACTCACTAATAAAATATTCCCAACTGCATAATCTGCTCCCTGGAGGATGAGAATCATATCTTTGTATTCTCCAAGGTGCTGAGCACATAGTGAAATGCCTTGCACATAGTAGGCAGTCGAGAAGCATTTGCTGAATTGAAGCAGCTGTCAGTACTCCTTCCTAAATGACACAACCATTCTTACAGGGGTCACTGACCCCTCCAGATGTATGAGAAGATGGACAGGGAAAAGCATAAATAGATACACCTTGCCAACTACTTCACTAGCTGACAGCCCAATGGAAGAAAACAAAAGTCTTAATAAGAGAATCATACATCAGTTGCAAGATGTCTGAATGTCTCCTAGTCTTCTGCCAGATACGTGGGATCAGAGAGGGCTATTAGCAAACAGGAGTCTAGCTCCAACTCGCCCTGGAGAGAGCTCTGAATCTCTTGAGTCCCTCATTGATCTGTTGAAAGAGCCCTCTAGTGGTGAAAATGAGGAACGATCGCTAGCCTTACAAGCAGGTTTTACGCACCCAGGTCCACACACCTACACTTTCAATTGAATGAAAGGATGAGGTCACCCCCTAGTAAGTTGGGAGGCATGGTAGGGAACTAACTGCGGCCTCCCTGCCTCCACACTCCCGCTCGGTTCAGTTGTTCTGACTTGCTCCACATGCAGGTTCGGGACTTCCCACAGTGATCAGGTTGGCCCTGGACAACAATCCCAAAGAATGAGCCTGCCTCACCACGTCAGAGGCTCCGGACAAAACTCCAGTTTTATCACATGTATCCCTTTCTCTTATTCGGCAAAACTGGGTGCATAATTGTTACCTTCATCTACCTGAGCTCCTGATCATTTTCCCCCAACTATCCTTCTGCTAGGCCCCTGGGCACCATACTCTGCCTGTCTGGGCTTCTGTTGAAGAGCTAAGTGAGTGGAGATGAAGATGCTGTTGTTCCACTGTGAGTCTGGTAAATGGAGTGATTGGGGCATACGGTCCCTTAGCCCGAAGCTCACTCATGTTTCATCAACATGGTCCTGCTTTGAAAGAAGACCTTTCTCACTTCTGTCAGAGCAAGAGAAGAATCAAACAGATCCTGAAATGACTGCCTTGATCATTATTAATTATTTCATCTTATTTAACTTTCTGAGAGTGGGTAGGGAAATTTTTGCTAACTGAATTAACCCCTCCCAAGAAATACCAACCTCACCTCCATGTTATATATGGCTTTCCCTTAAAAAAAAAAAAAAAGGTAACAATAATCAAGGCAGGATATTTTTTAAGATGCAAATTTTTCATTTCAGAAAGAAAATGACACTAAGTAACTTGTAGGAGCCCTTGTATATCCTCTCCCTACTATCTTCCTGTCATTCTTCTGGAGTACAGCTGTAGTCTTGGCCCCAAGTTTATCCATTCCATTGTGGAATATGTGGCAAGCTTTCAGTATTTCTACCTCCTGCCATAAATCAATGTTTGTGAACCACTACACATGCATATGCAACTAAATGCACATAGGTATACACACCTACGTATTCAAATCTATACTTTACCTACACATACCTATGCATAGCAAAAATGCCATGCATTTGCAGCAAATATGTTCACATGGTCCTAACACTGCCTGCAGGTACAAACATACATTTACATACTTGTTTTACTTCTATGACAAATTCACAGGCATTCAGAATTTATAACTAAACTGAACACAGCACAGTTGAGCATTCAAACACAATCATTCCACAGCTATATATTCAAACTTCCTCATGCACATGTGTATTTATCTAACATCAAGAATAAAGTCTTCAATCTTAACACCAAAATAAGAGTAGCAAAGTCACCAAGAAGTTGTGGGCTGCATTTGCAAGCCCTTCAATATATTGCTGCTACTCAGTCACTTGAATAGAAGCTCCCAGGCAGCCAGAGATGGCACCAAGGGAGTATGTGTGTCTGTGATTACCTCCCGTTATATTACTGTCCAGCTAAATAACATTCAAACATGACAGCTGGTTGTGGACACATCTCAGGAACTGTGGAAACAACCCAAGCAGCCTCATTTCTAAATTTCTGACCTCTGGATATCAGTCCCAGTATGCCATAAGAAAAAAATAATAAGGGCATTTCTGTGGGCTGTTTCTAGTCAACTCGGTGTGTGCCCATGCATATGCCAGAATACATAGTAATAAAAAGCTGGTTAAATGCTGGACCTTTGCAATACTGGCTATTTCCAAGGAAGAGAGCTTTCAGGTGTGCAATGCCATTCGCACTTTGGACTAACAAGCAAAGCAGACCTAACTTCACCTGCTTCATGGTCTGACTTAGATAACAATGTTAACAAATGAATATCTCAGAGACCTTTGAACAAAATCTGACATTTTCAGTGACTCTCCCACCATGAATCCATCACTCCCTTCAATGTAGATGTGTTAAAAATGTATAAAAGGCGTATTCAAAGACCAAAATCTTATAGTCTTTTGCCCAGGGTCCCTAATATGTGCATTACAGAGTCTATATACTTTTAGCTCCTTCCATCTTTTAGGAATATATGATCATATATATATGAACAGTTCCGGGTCTGATCTGAGCAGGTTGTCTCCGGTGTAAACCAGAGCTCCAGAGAAAGGAGGGTAGACATATTGGTTTGTTTGCTGGGGAACCAAATTGAGACAGACTCTACACAGATGTGATAGTGACAACACTTTTTGCCCGCCTAAGTGAGCCATAGAGTCGTCCCCAGAGCTGCCGGTGCCTTTAAGAAGACTCGGTCTTACGGGTCTTCTTTTTCCCCAGTGGGCTCCAGTGGTGCCCGCAGCAAAAGGCAAACTTGCCTGGCTCATGGGGTGGAAGGGAGGATTGAAGAATGCCGCGTTGGGTGGGTGCTGAGAGAGCGCCAGAGTGCGCTACGGGCTTCGCTCCCCTTCCCCTTTCCTTAACCCTTCCCAGAGCGGAGGAACCGGGTCGTGCTGCAGCGCCCAGGAGCCGGGGCGCTGACTGTCCTCGTCTCCCGAAACTTTGCGCTGAGAGTGGGCTTGACTGGGCAGGGCCGAGCCGACTGATTGACCCGGGAAGGAACGGGGGAGGGCGGGTGAGGGAAGAAAGACCCTTAGCACCTCGGGTTTCTAGCTCAGGCGGCGGTGTGCAGCTGCAGGAGGGAGCTGTCCCTTCAGCATCACGGACCTTAAAGCCTAGGCGTTAGGACGGCGGAGGCGGGGCAACAGGCGGGGAGCTGTCCCTTCAGCACCACGGACCTTGGCGCCCCCAGGGAAACCAGCCGGCCCCCGCCCCAGGACTCTGTCTTTTCTCCAGTTTGAGCGGGGGTGTCGGGAGCAGGCGGAGAGCTTTCCTGCGAGGCTGTGGAAGCAGTGAACACTCTTCTCAGCGGCTCGCCTCCCAGCAGTGCTATTTTTTGCCATCCGCCCTCACCCCCAGCACACGCGCTCGCACACACACGCACGCACGCACACACACACACTCACACAGAGACCTCTCTGGGTTTCTTTGCCTTGAGTCTCCCGGGGCTGTGAGAAACCAGGCGCATCTCAAACCGAGCTGGCAGCTCCAGGCTCCGGAGCCATGCCCTGCACGGACCCTCGTCTTTACCAAGCTCCTGAGGAATGAAAGGAACCCAGGGACCCTCAGAAGGCAGCAGTGATGCGGACCAACCCCCAGGAGCCTGCACCCTTCCGAGGGCCATAGGCGACCCAGGGAACTGGAGAGAGCTCCAGACAGGAAATCCCAGCTTTCCCAAAGTCCCTGTGGATGCTGACAAAAGGAGACCTGAATTTTTGGAAGAGCCTGTGCTAGGTTACCCGGCTGCAGAGTGATTTTCCCCTCCGGCACTGACTCTCCCCCTCCAACCCCCAGCCGTCCAGAGTACCATGAAGAATTATGAGGATGTGTGACAGAGGTATCCAGATGTTGATCACCACTGTGGGAGCCTTTGCAGCTTTTAGTTTAATGACGATTGCAGTGGGCACGGACTACTGGTTATATTCCAGAGGTGTGTGCAGGACTAAATCTACAAGTGATAATGAAACCAGCAGGAAGAATGAAGAAGTAATGACCCATTCGGGGCTGTGGAGGACGTGCTGCCTAGAAGGTATTTACAATTTCGTCTCAATGGCTCTGAATAATCCAGTTCTGATATTTTGGTGGGTGTTTGGAGGAGATGGAAGTGGTAATGAGGAGAGAAGAGTAGTTCAAATTATTGCTGAGAATGTGCAGGTGCCCAGACTCTGTTAACAGCAAGATTGACGCCATGTGGGCTAAAGGGGTTGGGTCTTGTTGATTGTTTTTAGTATAAGCTTCATGAGATGAGATTTTGTCACACTCTAGGCAGCTTCTGCAGTTTAGAAAAGTCTTCAAATCCAAAATCCCTAGGCATATTGTCAATTGCTTGGATCTCTGGCTTGAGATGGGGTCTTTAACTCTGCTTAAATTGGATTTTGAAGGGAGGGGGAGGGAAGGGAGGAGAAGGGACAAGATGAAGGAAGTGAGGAGACAGAGAGAGGGAGAGGGAGAGACACAGAGAGAGAGAGATCCTGACCCGGTCTGGCACATTCTGAGCTATTTCCTTATTTCTCAACATAGACTTATCAGTTTCTCCTGAGTTTGCTGTAACTAGATATTGTCATGAACTTCCACTGCCAATCAGTAACAGGGTAACGTATGTAAACCCCTACTCACACCCACACCCTATGCACACATTTTAAGAAAAAGAAAATCCTTATTGATATATGTTTTATTAGTTTGCATCACAACAAAACTGAAGTCTTGGTATTTTGTATCCACCTGTCTTCATTCCTAAATCATTCCCAAACTCAAAACAAGGTATTTCCATGACATTTACAAAAGACTGATTCTCCAAGAATAGCAGTTCGTCACTTCTAGTTCTGAAAATTAGGGGAGTAGTTCTAAATTATAATGAGGAAGACAGAACAATTTTAAAATGTAAAGCCCTTTTGTAGCCTACCACACTATTAAACTTGCTTTTGCCACAGCAGAAGTCACTCTCAGCACCAGTAGGCAATGCTTGGATATCATTGGGAGTAAATAGAAAGATAAGGAAGAAAATCAAGGCTCTTTGGAACCTACATGCCTGAGGGAAGTCACTGGATTAGAGGGGCAGTAGGGGTTTTCTTAAGCTTCTGAGAAATCTGTGAAGCTTGTCACCATCGTGGGCAAGGAAGTCTGGGTTTCCTGTATGGTCCCCTCCCCTGCTTGCCATTGGTTCTTCACACTGCATTTCCACTGGCTGGCATTTGTCAGGGCTTCTTGAGAACTTGCATTTATGTAAATCGCTTAGGAAATCATGCTATGACATCACTTGCCAGTGTAATATTGCATCATTATCTGGCCTTCTTCCCATGTCCTGACACTTTGAACAACTGCTCTCCTGACTGTAGCGCTACTACAATTGATTCTGTTTCTAAAACAAATTTGCAACTGGTGGGAAGCCCATGTAGGAAAGGGCTACCTTTAATGCAGCAAGGATCATGTGAAGTCAGAAGACCTGGGTAATGCTGCAAAGTATCGCTGTGACCTTGGCTAAGACATTTACCCTCTCCAACTCTCAGTTTATTAATCTGGGAAATGATACATTTGGATTAGGTGGTCTTGAATTAACACTGTCTAAAGCTTATACTGTATTCAATGCATTGACAGAAATTCTAGATAATTATTTCCTAAACAATGACAAAAGTCAGATCTTTGTGAGCATTTGTGATTGTGTATGGTGAAGTCATTTACCTCAGGGAAATTCCATATTTTCCCTTTCTTATATCGACTATAAGGAATTGAATTATCTTTTGTAAAACTGATTTGGTGGATGTTGCAATATCTACATGGTTCTAGAGATGGCATAAAAATTCTAAGGTTCCTCCAAGCCAAAAATGGCACATATGGGTACTGTGCTTTAGCAATTTCCAATTCTTCTGCCTCTGGGAATCAAACCTGAAAATGCACAATTAAAAATGAAGTTTGACTTCGCTCATTATGATCTATGAAAAAAAATATATCTATAAGAGCAGAGGTAGAACCTAAAATTTCTGAACCCTTGCTAAGAATTTCTCAACTGATGGTTTCTCTTTTTTCCAACATCATGTCCTACACCCACAGTTTGTACAAGGAATTAAAACCCCACCCAGGCATTCTGTAGGCTTAGTGGGAGAAGTGAGAAACTGAATCAAGAAGAAATTGGATGAGTTGAAGACATATCCTTGGGCAGGTGAATTCTATCGAGAAACTGTGTTGCAGTCCCCATACAACTTGGCCTGACTTTTGTTGTTGTTGTTCACTTTTTTGAAGTATTAAATACAGTAAGATGCACAAATCACAGTGAATCACAATAAAATATTACCTATGGCTGCACCCATGTAATTAGCACCTAGATGGGTCCTGGCCGAAATTTGAAGACAAGATTTGTTGCAATGTACTAAACACATCAAGTGTTTGAGGAATTTGCAGAAGCCTCTGATTTCTGCATGGGAAGACACATGCAGTTGGTAGCATCCATTCCAGGCATTTCCGTCCCCTAGTAGAATGAAGATGGACAGTTCTTTCCCATTCAGTATTTCTTACCTACCCCTGAGCCTCAACATCCTCATTTTCTGGTCCTTTAAGTGTCAAGGGAAAACTGGGAGGTTTTTGTAGCTCCATTTTCTTAGAGGTCAAATTAGAAAAGTTCGTTCTTCTGTACTTTTTTAAAGAGCCATGAGACAATGTGATTATTTTATCCAAAAGAAGAGAACGCCAAGGAGAACATGACAGCTGTCTGCAAATATCTGAAGGGCTGTCATATGAAAGAGAGATTTGAAATGTTCTGTGTGGCCTCAAAGAGATAGAAGTAGGAGCTAGAGGAAAATAGGTTTTACCTCAATATAAATAACTATCCAATGTGGAATGGGAAGCTTTGGGAGGTGATGGGTCTTCCAACACCAAAGATATTCAAGTTTAAGCAAACTACATCAATTGTTTCCCAACTTGGCTGGTCATCAGATTCTCATGAGGAACTTTAAAAAATTAGATTATCAGGGGCTCCATAACTAGATTCTGTGCTTCCATAGGTCTGAGGTATACCACGAAAATCTGAGTTTTCTAAAGGTGCTCCAAGCAATTATGATGTTAAAGCCAACATGTATTGATATTTGCACTGGGCCTGAGGATGACTACGTGTTATAAGGATGATCACGTCACTCAAGGAGGAGAAGGATGTTTCCAGTTTTCATTTCTGTAGGTAGGTTATATCCTTCTCCTTCTTGAGTGACATGATCAGCCAAACCAAGTTTACTTTGTAGCTGAATTTGGCCCATGGGCTGCCAGTTTTGAGCCTTGTAAATTACCTAAATGGCATTTTTAATCCAAATTTCTGATATTTTAATATTTGACTCCTGAATTACTCTTTAGTAGTCAATAATCACTTTTTCAACCCTCAAAAAATACCTAAGAAAAGATAAGCTAATCTACCAGAATATCCGTTACGTTTAGCACTTAATATGTGCTCACACTGTTCTAAGAATTTTGAAAAATTAACTCTTTCATCTTCAAAGAAGCTCAGTGGTGCAGATACTATTATTACCCTCATTTTACAGATGAGGAAACTGAGCCCTGGGGAATTTACATAACTTGCCCAAGGTCACACACCTAAACTCAGCAGGCAATACTTAACCTTAGTCATGCTGCCTTTCTGAGTATTTGCTAGAAAACATTAATTCATGCTTTGGTGGGTAGCCTGCTACTGGTACAAACATCAGCTTGTGAAAATGCCCAGGCACATGGGTTTTTCCATTCAGAAGTTTCAGATTTCAGAACACTCAGTGTGCCTGTGCAGCATCAGCAGGGACGCAGGAGCCACCAGACACACACAAACTCAGAGGCAGCAAAGGACATGCTTTGCATGGAGAGACAGTTGACCTGTGTAGAGACACCTACACTGGGAAACCAACACGAACACCTGACTCATTATCTGGAAAGCACGGGAGGCATTCACAAAGTAGAGCCCTAACCTGTTGCATGTTTTCAATAGTGGCCTGTGAATTTGAATGAGAACATGTTCAATATGTGACTGCCTCATTAGGAAAACCTTGTGAAGTCCTGGAGACAAAGCGATGTATTCAGATAGCAGAAAGACCACCAGACTAGTAGTGAGGAACCCTAAGTGTTCATCCCATTTCCATCACTAACAGTTATGTGAATTGTGAATGTTATTTTCCCTCTTTGGACCTTAGTTTACCCAATTCTAAAATGAGAACTTCAGATAAGATTAGGGAGTAACAAATCCAAATGTTTGTGTAGATGAGGCAGCTAATGTAAAGTATGAAACAAGCATTTCCCAATCCTTTTAGCTCAATTCTAAGCAGGTTGTAGGTGGGTAACAGTAGATTTGAGAAGATGTATGGTTACTGAAACTTGGTCTCAGTATGGGGCAATAGGGAGTGGTGAGGACTGTGGCAAACTGGAAAGCACAAGCCCCATCTGAAGGATGACTACTACTTGGCTTGAGTTGACATTTACCTTGGAGAAATGGACACCAAGTGTGGCCCAATATTCCAAGTAAAGAAAAGCCAGATGTAAAATCTCTTGATTTTTAAAATGCAGGCAACTCTTTGAACTTCTTAAGAATACGATACTAGCCAAACCAAATTTACCTTGTAGCTGAATTTGGCCCCTGGGCTGCCAGTTTTCAGCCTTGTAAATTACCTAAATGACACTTTTAATATAAATTTCTGATGTTTTTATATTTTATTCCTGAATTTTATTAGTCAATAATCACTTTTTCAATTCATTTAAAAAATACTAAGAAAACAAAGACTACTTATTTAGGATTTTAAAACAGGGAACTTAAAGTTATGACGAAGAGGTACAATAACTGATATTTCTGCTACAGATGGACCAGGATGACATCAAACATCTGGCTGGAAAACTGGGGGAAAAAATTAGCCAGTCATTAGAAGTTCTCCCATATTTCCAAATCTCCAGATGGTTGACTTTTTCAGCCAGATGGGGTTCCAGCTTTATTTATGTGTTTGGAAACCTTCAGGGAAGCTGCAAAGATGTGGTTGAGGATGGAGGTGAGGAAGAGACATAACATTTATTAAGTATTCTCTGTGTGCCAAGCCCTGTGCTAGGTGCTTTTGTACATGTTAGCTCATACTTTTCGTATCTCCTGTCTTCCCCCAAGTAGAATATAGAATCTGTAAGGACAGAGATTCTTGTCTGTTGGGGTACTGCTCTACCTCTAAAACTTAGAAACAGTACCCAGTCATCACTTCTGCACCTGCAGTCCTAGATTTAATGCTACATCCTCCCTTAGACATGGGTTCAGAATGTGCTGGAGTTCTCTTACTCTCTTCCCTACTCCTGACCTTCTCCCAGTTCCTTTTTCTGTATTCTTCCTCCTTGCCACTAAAGCCTAAGAGCCAGATGGAAGAGAGAAGTGGGCTGGTGTCTTAAGGCAGGATGGGTGTGAGTGACCCTGACTGTGTTTGAGGGTTGAGTCAGGATTGGGCAGGTGGTAGAGGTCGGAGTATGAACATGACTAATAGTCATGGCGCAATGTGTCCATAGCGCCATACTGGTTGTTAAAATGTTAAAATACTTTCCTATGTCTTGATAAACAACATCTGGCCCAAGTCTTCCACGAACTCCCCACCACCACTGCACCCACCCTAGGCCTTACTGGGGCCTCTCAGATCCATTAGGTAAAGGGTGAAGACCCAGCCCCACAGATGTCATTGTGACCTTGCTCTGGCCCTACAAAACCATTCATTCTGATTGTCTGGTCTTGTGTCCCATTGGTTGTTAAATATTTTAAATCTCATTCCTAGTCCTATCATCATTGTTGAAAAGAAACTCACTCCTCTTCTTTCTTCCTCAAACCCAATCTTCTACCTGACTGTGGGATTCCACCTATCTTAGGAAGTAGATGCCTTGAAAATACTTTCAGTTGTTTCATTCTCTGAAATTTTATCTTCTGGATTAGAATAAAGGCAAGTGACCTTCATTCCAAGGTTGGGTGACCAGTATAGGTTATTTTTATGGATAACTAGTGTGTGTCAAGAAAAAAAAAAAAAAAACAAGAAATTAGGCAAAAAGATGACTGTGTTCTTTTAATGTTCACATAGAGCACAGTGAAACAAGCTTACCCAAAGGGTCATCTGACCCTCTAGGGAAATGCAACTTTGATTGACTTAGCTTTTAGTACAGATTCAGGCCTGGTTGCTACGTGGTTAGATATTTACTTGTAGAAAACTGAGAAAATGCGCATAATTTTTTGTTCAGTAGATGTGCATGTGATTTTCATTCATTAGAGGAGATAACCCCAAGTGTTGTGGATTTATTCTCTCCTTTCCTGAATATTAATCAGTTTTATATTAATTTAGTGATCTTATTTCAAAATTTTTTTCACTGAAAAAAATAAAACATCCCCTTGGAACTAGTTTTGTCATTCTGCTGGCTTCCTCATTGCTGAATTGAACAAAACTTGACATGAGCTCACTATGTATTTTAGGAGAATTATGTTTTTAATAATTTAAAATTTCTTTGACATATGGAGGCATCGCCCAATAAAAACAATGTTTCTGAGCTTAAACAGAAGTGTAGAAAACCACAGGTTGTTTTAATTTTCTCCCATCTCATAACCCTGCCACAGCACACTTTTTCAATGTAGGAACAAATAGGTGTTTACTAAGTTAATGAAAGACCACAGAGAATACGGGATATAGCAGGGGCTTTTGGAGCAGGTGGACCTGGGGGCTTATGTGGATCCTGTTGTTTACTGATTGTGAGACCATGAAAGTTGCCTACCCTCTGAGCATTAATTTACTTACCTGTGAAATGGGGAAATAAAAGTAGCAAGTGCCATCAACTGTTTCTGTTTTAGTTCTTGTGTTTCCTTCATTCCTTCTTACCTCTAAATAACATGTTGACCATTAGTTCTTGATTTATGCATTTCTACACAAGATCCATTTGCTAAGACAAACAATAAGTTAGCTTTCTTATACAAGTTCTCTCCTTCCTCCCAATACTTTTAGTTCCTGAGTGAGGTACCTGTGGCTCCAAGAAGAATCATTCATAATGATTGGGCGCTGGATTGGACACTTGCTTAAGCAGCATGGCTGCTCATGTGCCCACATAGCAAGGGACTTGGAGGGAACACAGAGCTAAGAGGAGGCATGGGAGTGGAGCAGCCTGCTTGGAATGGTGAAGCTCTGTGTGTGGACTGGATCTGGTAGTGGGTAGCTGAGCTGCCGCCATTGTGTTCATATCTCACCTGAGAGAGCAGCCCATTAACCAAGAAAACCCTAACCCGGCTGCACAATGTTTGTGAAGATGTTGCCCTATACGAGGCTGCCTGGCCGAGGGGTAGAGTAGGGGCTGAGTTAGCCCACACTCCGCTCACCAAACCATGCACCTTGGTTCAGAACTGAGTCTATCCAGAGCGGGGAGGGTCTATAATAAATGTTCACAGGGTACTGTATGGGTCAACTACAGTCTCAGCAACATGGGGCTGTACGTTTTCAGTGGAAGGAGCCAGGCAGGATGGAAAAGACTAGACCAGAGTCAGAGATTCCACACCAGGAAAGGAAGTTGCAGTGGGAAGGTACCATAGGACCCTCCAATAACCAATACATGTGACTCCGCAAGACAGCCAGCATGCAGATCCGTGCTACACAGAGTGCCTGGCCATTGATGTCAGCCAGAGAAGCAGTGGCAGCAAACAAGAAAGGTTTACAGTCTTGCCTGTCTAAGTGAAGTGGCATGTTGGCCTTTTCTTTTTTCCTGCTCTCTGCAGAAACATACATACAGAAGGTGCTAGTATCTAAAGGAGGAAGGAGCAGGGATAGTGATTTGAATTCAACATGCAATTTGAAATGTTAGACAAACTGGAAGTTTTAATAACCAAAAGTGACTGGAAAGTTATGAAATCTGCCTAAACTGTCATTAAAGAAATGAAGGATTTGATATAACACAGTTGAAAGCCAAACTAAAACTGGTGCATGTTTATATCCCACTAAATTGAGACCCATCAATAAACATAAATAATGTCATCATGCTTTGTCTCAGAAATTTTAATAGTTGAAAACTCTGCAGGGCACAGTGGATCACATCTGTAATCCCCGAACTTTGAGAGGCCAAGGAGGGTGGATCACTTGAGCCCCAAACTTTGAGACCAGCGTGGGCAACATAGTGAGACCCCCAACTCTACAAAAAATACAAAAAAGTTATCCAGGTATGCTGGCATGCTCTTGTAATCCCAGCTACTCAGGAAGCTGAAGTGGGAGATCACTAGAGCCCAGGAGATTGTAGTTGCAATGAGCTGAGATCATGCCACTACACTCCAGCCTGGTGATAGAGTGAGACTCTGTGAAAGAAAGAAAGAAAGAAAGAAAGAAAGAAAGAAAGAAAGAAAGAAAGAAAGAAAGAAAGAAAGAAAGAAAGAAAGAAAGAAAG
>NW_012103365.1:2788076-2819424 GCF_000951045.1 Mandrillus leucophaeus
AAAGAAAGAAAGAAAGAAAGAAAGAAAGAAAGAAAGAAAGAAAGAAAGAAAAGGAAAGAGAAAGAAAAGAAAGCAAGCTAGCTCACTCAGTGATGTGTGTATATATATATATTATGATGTGTAGCTATATCTCAGGGCTTGACAAGCTACAACTAGGCCAACTTCAGCCCATTGCCTGCTTCTGGACTGCCCATAGCTAAAAATATTTTGTACATTTTAAAATGGTTGAAAAACTAAGTAATATGCAATATTTGTGACAAATAAAAAAGATATAAAATGCAAATTCCAGAATCCATAATCCTAAATGTTGTCAATAAAAAATTTATAGAAACTTGTTTTCCTTTTTGTCATTTATATTTCTATATAACATCCTCAGTTTTGCTGCTTGGCCTGCAAAGCCTGAAATATTTACTATCTTGCCTTTTCCCGAAAAAGTAAAGTTTGCCAAACCCTGCTATATCTCACTGCAGAGACATGTAGGAATCTATAATAACATTCTATTTCTAGAAGGATTATTTGTTTTTCCAAGAGTTTTGAATTGCTTTTCTTTTTTCTCACACCATCTGCCTTTATCACAGACCCTTCATGTGATTAGATATTCTTTCTTTCCCAGAGAACTCTCACATAGTTCTGATTTTTCCCTTCTTTCACGGTGTCTGGGAAAATGCAGCCCCTGTCCAGGTACACAGGGAACAGTATCTGCTAGGGCTGACAAAAGAAGAAAGCCTTGGGAGCCAGTGTTTCTACTGACAATGAAAAGAAAGGAACACTATAGATAAGTTTGATAGTAGACTCCGTAAGACACGGTTACTCGGTGGGTGACCCACAACAGGCAGCTGGTGTTGGGAGTCTAGGTACAAATACTGTGCCATTTAGCTCCATGGATGAGGTTCAATATGCTTATGAAACTTCATGAAAGATACATGAATGGGAACCTCTATGAAAGAGTCTCATACTCCAAAATGTAACAAACTACAAAGAGAGAAGTTAGAACAGAAGTGAAACTGAGGGTGACACCTAGGGTCAAACATAGATGGTAATCAAAGGTATGACTGTACACAAGAAATGCCAGAGAAACACAAGGAAGACAAAGAAGGAAAATGATACCCTAAGTAGCACTAACATTTATGGACAAAGAACACATGAACCAGTGAGATTCTGGAAAAGCAGAGATAAAGGAGGAGAAGGAGAATTCAGGATTTGACTATCGTTTTGTGGGTCTGCTGAAACTTTTTCCAAAATGGTACAGATGAATGACAATGTCTACTACTAAAAGCCCTCCAGCCTAAGAGAGCGCTCTGCAAGGCAGGAACCCCACCTGTGGCTTACCTCCTGGATTCGCATGAGGTGGCTCACTTCCAGGGCAAGTCTGCCCTTCTTCCTGGGATCAGTCAGCAGGTGAAATTGTGTTATGGATCCTGGGAGCTGTTTCCGAGGAAGCTGGAGAGGGAGAGGATGGGCCATGAGAACCCCAGAAACAGGTGCCAAGTAAGTAGGGAAAATAATTATTTTTAATCTTTTAATTGTTACTTTTCAAAATCATTTTGAGACAGGGTCTTGCTTTATTGCCCAGGCTGAAGTTCGGTGGTGCAATCAGAGCTCACTGCAGCCTCGACCTCCTGGGCTCAAGGGATCCTCCCACCACAGTCCCATGAGTAGCTGAGACTACCAACACATGCCACCATGCCCGGCTATTTTTAAAATTTTTTGTAGAGATGGGGTCTCACTATGTGGGCCAGGATGGTCATCAACTCCTTGGCTCAAGCAATTCCCCCACCTTGGCCTCCCAAAGTTCTGTGATTACAGGTTTGAACCACTGTGCCCCACCTAGAAAAAATAATTAATAGCTAATACTTCATGAATACTTTCTATGTGCCTAGCAATGATTATTGTGGCAGATTGGGCATTCATATGTTTGTTTTTGAGACCGAGTCTTGCTCTGTTGCCCAGGCTGAAGTGCAATGATGTGATCTCGGCTCACTGCAACCTCTGCCTCCCGAGATCAAGTGATTCTCCTGCTTCGGCTACCCAAGTAGCTGGGACTACCGACGTGCACCACCATGCTCAGCTACTTTTTTGTATTTTTAGTAGAGACAGGGTTTCTCCATGTTGACCAGGCTGGTCTCAAACTCCTGGCCTCAAGTAATCTGCCACCTCTGCCTCCCAAACTGCTGGGATTGCAGGCGTGAGCCACCATGCCAGGCCTCATATCTGGACCAGGCCCTAAGCATTTATTCATTTATTTAACAGACACATGCTAGATGCCAGGCACTGTTCTAAGCATGCACTTTACAATTATTATTTAACCCTCTTGATTTCTTTGAGAGATAGATACTATTATTACCTCCATTTTACAAACTGCACATGATTAGTAAAGGCTGGGCTGGGATTTAAACTGTACCTTCTGTTTCTCATTAACTGTATTCTGGGCCCTTGGATAAACCCTTCACATAAACAGGCTCAATTGAGCCTCATCATAGCCCTGTCTACTACTTAGCTGTCCTGTTCTACCAGCAAGGAGATGGAGGCTCAGAGAGGTAAAGTAGCCTGCACAAGATCACTCTGCTAGGTGGTGGCAAGGTTGGGATATAAACCACAGTCCCACCCTAACCATCACACCACACTGCCTTAATTTAAGGACCCGGGTTGGTGGGTTGGGTCTCCTCCAACCTGCTCAATCCTGTGTCAAGGAGAGCTCAGCATCAGTCAGAGGCTCTGAATCACTCAACCACTGGAGATATTGTGAAAAATAATTTACCCAACCTCTGCTAATTCTGATAGGTAATCCAGAAAGCGAGGTCAAGGGAAATAAATGGTAAAGCCAATAAAATTGAAACGTCATAGCACTAGGCTGTGAAGAAATACCACCTCTGGAGATCAAATGTAAATTTTTCTTTAAAAAGGTAATACTAATGATTTGGAAGTGAGAAAAACAGGGAGCCTGATGGGATGCAGGTGAGCAAACGATTTGAGGTTCTCACATCTTCTACGTTGGAGTTGAGGTGTTTGCCAATGTGGGGATGGAATCAGGTCCGTGGCTGTTCCACTTCCTGAGGAGTAAACTTGAGCACATTATTTATTTGACTTCTTTGGGCTTTAAACCCTGTGTCAGGCATGAGTAGACCGTACCCTTGCCCTCATCTCCAGGTTTTGGGCTTGGGTGACTCTGTAACATAGACAGTGAGAATCTGCAGCCAGGTTTTCATGCAGCACTCCCGACATCAAAACCTTCTTTTGTACAAGTACAAAGTACAAGACTTGCAATAGACAAATGTACCACCAGGCCTGGTTCTTACTTGGTCTTGGGCTTGAGTGGGCCAGGAATGGGCAGTGAGGCTGAGATTTGGGCAGGCAAGGCCCAGCACCGTCTATCCACCTTTTAGCCTGCAGGCTGTAGGAAATATTATCATGTATCTTATTGCCACCCAAAAAACTATCCGCCACATTTCCCTGAACCACCAGCCTAGAACCACAGTCTGGTGTATAGTAGATCTTCAATAAATATACCTTGAATTTTTTTCCAGAAGGAAGATATTTCAATTACCTTAAGCTTCTCCTAGCGAACCTACACTAATCCCTAACAATGACTGTTTTACTCTCAAGTGCTTACAAATTACCCTATTAATAATATATCCTATAATTCCAGCCACAATTGTTTACAATTCAGCAGCCTGTAGTTTGAGAGAGTCTAGCTCTCCAGTCTTGAAAATCTCAGCTGAGTGCGGTGACTCACACCTGTGATCCCAGCTGTTTGGGAGGCCAAGACAGGTGGATCACTTCAGGAGTTTGAGACCAGCCTGGCCAACACGGTGAAACCCCACCTCTAGTAAAAATACAAAAATTAGCCAGGTGTGGTGGTGGGCACCTGTAATCCCAGCTATACGGGAGGCTGAGGTGGGAGAATAGCTTAAACCTGGGAGGCAGAGTTTTCAGGGAGCTAAGATAGCACCATTGCACTCCAGCCTAGGCAACAGAGAGAGACTCCATGTCAAAAAGAAAGAGAGAGAGAGAAAGGAAGGAAGGAAGGAAGGAAATCTCAATGTTATTTGTTCATTTGGGTTTTTTTTTTTTTTTTCCATTTTATCCACGAAGATCATCCAGAGTAGTTCAACAGTCGCATTTTAAAATTCCCTCAGTATCCTGGGTGCTAACTCAGGAAAAGAAAAAAGAAAATATATGTTGTATGGACATATTGTGCACAAATCCCACAGACACTGTTTCTATTCCTTGTGGCTAAGAGTCTATATATACATTTGGTCACCTGCACATTTAGGAAGTGGAATTTCCACCACTCTGTATTGTGTACCATATGCTGTTTGACATCATGCATAGCTGCCCTGGAATACAATAACACCTACCTGTTAAATTAAAGTGATCCAAAAAACCATGTTGAGGTAACTGTTGAGGTGCCTTCCATCACCTCATTCATTACAAAAGTCTCCTGTCACCTGCAGAAACTGGTTTTGGCATGGAGCAGTTAATATAGATGTATATTTACAAATCATTTTGACCCTTTGCAAATTACAGGACAGCAGAACCAATTAGCTGTTTATTAGCTTAACGTGCCCTAAAATATGTATTACCAAGTAAGTCCTGATTTTTCAAAATGTTACTTTTCACCAAAGATGAATCTGGCAGGCAATCAAATTGCTCTAGGTGTTTGGAGAAAAATAGAAAGATCAAATCAAGAGGCAATGATGTTAATCTGAGCCAAAGGTCTGCTGTGCAGCATAATAATTGCTCTTTTCTGCTTTTTCACTCTTGGGTGAGTGATGGCTTAGCTCCTGAGCAGTTAGGAGATGACAGGGGTTGGGTTTCAGGAGATAATAAGGTCTGGACCAAGGAAATCAGTTCTGGACCACCCCAGGAAGATTTTCCAGTTAGAGTCCCTGGGGTTCAGCTGCAGTGACTGCTCATTGGCTTCAGAAAGAGATAATCTTAGCATAGCACAATGGACTTCTTCCAAATTACTGTAAAGCAGAGAAGGTGTGTTGGGGTGGGTGGGGATGAAATTGTAAACGGTGTGGTCAAGGTAGGCTTCCCTGAGAAGGTGACATTTAACTGAAAATATGAAGGAGGTGAGAAGCAAATCCAAGTGGCTCACTGGGGGAAGGGCATTCCAGGCAGATGGATTAGCAAGCACAAAGACTTGGAGGAGGGAATGTGCCTGGAGTGTTCAAGGAAACCAATGTGACTGAAGTTGGGGAGCGAGGAGGAGAGAAGCAGATCAGTTTAGGATACTGCAGGCTGGGTCATGTAGAGCCCTGAAGGGAATTGTAAGGACTTTGACTCTTAATAAACTGGAAGCCTCTGAAGGATTTTGAGCCCAAGAACAGCTCTTGAGTTCGCCATATCTGAGTCTTCTTCTCGACTGCACTATTTGCTGCTTGACAGGAAGAGTACTTTGTCCCACGACCTCCCTTGCTTCCCTCAGGCAAGTACTTTAGCTCTAGACTTTTAATACTTTTGCCTCGCCCCTCTCTATGACTGGGTGCAGTGAAGTAGCACCTCATCAGCACTGTCTTCCTTCTTTCACTGAAGACACTGAAGTCCGTGGTCCCTTATTTTTCAGTATTTCATTTCTTGCTGTGGAAAAATTGGTTTTTTTAAATGACGTTGATGTAGAAGTTTCTAGTCCTTACCAAATCTTGCAAAGCTCCTAGAATCATCATTCCGCCTGGGCAGCCCCTTCCCAACTCACAGATTCTCACCTTTCATTGGCTCAGGCTGGTGTTTCCTCCTGTGCAGCTTCCCCCTCTCAGCCTGGAGATCCAACAAGAGATGCAAAGTGAGTCATTTATATTTGGGGGGACCTCCAGCCTGGGTTCCCTGCACCAGATGTACTTATTGAGCAGCTACTATGTGCTAGACCCTGTGTTGGGTCCTGAGGATTTAGCAGAAAATAAGGCAGACATGGTTCCTGTCTTTGGTAAGCTCACAACTGTGTAGGAAAGACGCTGATAGACTGCACTCAGGTGAGCAGGGCGTTGGGCTCCTGTAGCAGAGGGTATCGGTCCTAGATTAGTCATGGCAGGGGTGTCACAAAAGTGTTCTCTTAGGGCTTGTGAGTCCCCAAGGTGCCCGTGGCCCACAGTAGGTACTCGAAACACATTTGCCAAACACACAAAAAGGCTTGTGCAGCATACACAGAGGAGAACTGACCTCTTCAAGTACTCGGGTCTGGAACAGAGCTCAGAGATCCTGATTTCTTATCCTTAAGCAGAAGAGAAAGAGAACATGAAAATAGCCTACCCCTAGAAATCCATGAAGACACACTGAGTGATAATACATTTTCTCTCTCTCTCTCTTTTTTATCTTTAACTTTTTTTAAAAAAAAAAAAAAAGAAAAAATTCCTGGATATTTTATTGTTATATTCTTTCCAGTGTTATATTTTTCCTATTGTATTTTGTTAATTAAGACACTTTTCATAACATGAAAGTAATGCAAAAACATGTTCTCAATATAAATGTTTAAAACAAATTAGCCAGGACAAAGCTTCCTTTGTACCCTCCCTATAAACTCATCTCCTTTCCCCAAAATGACAGCTACTTCTAGTTTGGTAAATAGCCAGTAAATCTCATTTTTTTTTCCTCTACCAAATCAAAGAGATTAGGGACCACACATTTTTTTCTCTTTCAGTTCAAATTCTTCATAAGTCACTCCACGACTTTTTAACAATTATCTTACAACTTATTAGACATTTAATCATGCACATTATTTTATATTATTTTGTTTTTATTTTTGTCATGTAAGTTGAATTTATTCAATTTGTTTCAACTTGCCATTTATTTTTCTGTTAATAAAGTGTCCTAGAGATCTTCCTACAATTATCTTACAATTTATTAAGACATTTAATCATGCACATGATTTTACATTATTTTGTTTATTTTTTTTGTCATGTAAATTGAATTTATTAGATTTTTTTCAACTTGCCATTTATTTTTCTTTTTTTCTCTTATTATTATTATTATTATTATACTTTAAGCATCCTAGAGATCTTTCTACATCAGTAGAGAAGTCCACTTTATTCTTCTTGCTGCCTATTTAGTAATTTGAAATATTTCATCATGTAATTGCTTTTTTAAAATTTTATTTTAAGTTCAGGGGTACCTGTGCAGGTTTGTTATATAGGTAAATTTGTGTCATGGGGGATGTGTTACACAGATTATTTCATCACTCAGGTATTAAGCCTACTAGTCATTTAGTCATTTTTCCTGATCTTCTGCTTTCTCGCATCCTCCACTCTCCAGTAGGCCCCAGTGTGTGTTGTTCCCCTCTGTGTGTCCATGTGTTCTCATCGTTTAGCTCCCACTTATCAGTGGCAACATGCGGTATTTGGTTTCCTGTTCCTCATGCACACTATTTTAAACCTCAAATCATATGGAATGGCTTTTCATGAGAAGCATCCACGTCAGACATACTGCTGTCTCCCCACCGTAAGTCCTATTGCCCAGAGCAAGCTTTTCTAAACCATTTTTTATTCAGTCCTTCTGGTGGTTACATCCTTATCCCTACAAAATATGTTCATCTCTCTATTTCTTGATTTATAATTTATTGACTTCCTGCCATGATAGGTGAGAATTTAGCTAACTCACTCCTCCCTTTGTATTGATTAGATATCTAATTTTTAAAAATAACATACATCTTCATTTCTTTTTTCATTCACCTTGCACAGACTGTCTTAACTTCCCGTTTTATAGAATGAGAAAGTTCACATTCCTCACTTCCACCTACCCATGCCTGTAGCTGTATTTTTACTTTTTCATCATCAGATTCACTCTGGTTGCACCCTATTCTATAACTAGACCAATGTCTTCCATGCTTGGGCTATGGATCGATTCTGAAGTTTGAAAACCAATGAACGTTATTCTGATTATGTAGATAATGTTCAATGTGAAGCTGAGTCATTTTCTGAGATTACATTTTTCTCTTTGTGGTTTCAATGTCACAATCTCTGAGTCACTCCAAGAAAAATGTCCAAATGGAGTTGCCTAATACTTAACCAGTCGATCAAAATCATGCCATGTATTTATTTGCATCACACTTGGGCTTTCTGCTACAGTTTTTCATTTTTCCTGGCATTTCTGATGGACTCAAGGAGTTTTTTTTAACAGATCATTTAAGAGCAAAATTAGGCTTTTTTAAACACAAGCCCTGTACAGGAGGAAACACTTTTCTGGAAAAATAACTCCTCTCCCTTTTTTTCTGCCTCCTCAGTATAGTATAGCAGTTAAGAACTCAACCTCACCAGCTTGGCCAATATGGTACAAACTCTTCTCTACTAAAAATACAAAAATTAACCGGGCTTAGTGGTGCATGCCTGTAGTCCCAGCTACTCTGAAGGCTGAGGCAAGAGAATCCCTTGAATCCTGGAGGCGGAGGTTGCAGTGAGCTGAGATCACATCATTGCACTCCAGCATGGGCGGCAGAGCGAAACTCCATTTCAAAAAAAAAAAACACCTCTACAACGAGATTGCTTGGGCTCAAATCTCAGATCAGCCACATATGGCTGTGCAACTTTGGCACATTACTTAACCTCTCTGTGTCTCTGTTTCCTCACCTATAAAATGGGGGGATTATCATTATACCTACTCAGAGGGTTGTTATGGGCACTTAATATTGGTTCAACCCAGAACAGTACCTGGCACATGTAAGTACTACTTTGGTGTTGGTTATTACCATTTTCCTGGGATAAATAGATTGAACAGAATCTACTCATCTGCATTGCTCCACCAACAGCAGGGAATCACTCGGGTCATGGTTACCACTGCTCTGTTAGTCCCCCAGAATCTTCAGGAACCTTAGGGAGGACTGAGGCAAAGCCAGTGATGCAGTTAATGGAGCCTCTACCACGGAACAAGATTTGTGGCCTTTGATGACAAACCTTGGGCTTGACTTCCTACTGGTTGATGAAGGTAGTCAAAACCTTAAGGAATAGATGTTCTAGAATATCCCCAAGATGAGCCACATGGGGCAGCCATTAGCACTTAACAACAGCAAGCACCTACTGAGTGCTCACATACATAATCTCACTTTGTCCTCCCAAGAGCCTTGTGGGCTATTAGACTCATTTTACCAATGAGTAAATGGAACTCAGAGAAGTAATTGTCCCAAATTCTTGAACCAGTAAGTGGTAGAGGTAGAATTCAAACTTAGGTCTTTAAATCTGAAAACCAATGTCCTCAATCCTGATGTTATAGCTCAACATCCTCAAAGGGTGGTCTTTTAATTCCTAGGATAAGAAGGGGACTTCCTAAGATCCTTTAAGGGATTGGCAAGGTTGAAACTATTTCAGAATAATAATAAGATATGGCTGGGCATCGTGGTGCACATATGTAATCCCAGTTACTCAGGAAGCTGAAGTGGGAGGATTGCTTAAGCTCAGGAGTTTGAGACCGACCTGGGCAAAACAGCGAGACTCCATCTCAAAAAAAAAAAAAAAAAAAGATATGATTTGCTTTTCTCAATGTGTTGGAATTTGCACTTATGAGGCAAAAACAATGGTAGGTAAAACTGTTGGAGCCTGACCACAAAGGAAGGCTGTAGCTCAGTACTCATTGTATTCATTACCACTCACTCACAGGGGAAGAAAATGCTAGCCTCGCTTAAAAATGTCCCTGATGAAGCCATAAAAAGCCATCAATTGTATTAAATCTCAAACCTTGAGTGCTAGGTTTATACAGTCTGTAACCAAGTGAGAACTATGCATTGAGTACCTCAACCAGAGTGTGCTGGTGGTCTCAAGCAAAGGCATTTGTGCGACTGAGTTGCGAGCTGAACTAGCTGCTTTTTTCCATGAAACACCATATTTACTTGAAAGAATGACAGGTAAATTACGGTTATTCAAGCTTGGGTATTTGGCAGACATTTTCTCAAAAATGAGCTAAGTGAGCCTGTCACTTCAAAGAAAGCAACTGACAGTATTTGTTGCCAAGGATAAAAATTCAAGGTTTCAAGTGATAATTATGATTTTGGAAAACTTGTGTCTGGTCCTGTGAGCCAATGTGATTTGTTTTTATACTGTGTAATGAAATGTGCCAACTTTAGAAGACATGCGTAACTCAGTGAAACAATACTTTCCAAATGACCAATGAATGATGGTACAAAGTTATGCCTGGCTAAAAGACCCATTCAACATGTAGGATTAGAAAAATGGATTTTCATGTAGTAGAGCATGAAAAGTTAATACGGTTTCAGATTCCACGTTGCAACTAGCCTTTAAGAAACTACCACGTGTCGAGTTTTGGTGTAGTATCAAAGAATATTCATGGTTATTTCAAAGGCTATTAAAATACTACTCTATTTGTCAAACTTGTGTGAGGCTAGATTTTCATCATATACTTCAACTCTAACAACATTGGGTAACAGATTAAATGCAGAAGTAGATATAAAAATCTATCTCTCTTCTCTTGAGCCAGATATTGAAGAGACTTTCAAAAGTGTAAAAACAATTCTTCTCGCAATTTTTTCTTCTGGAAAATATAGTTACTTTTATATAAATTTTTATGTTAACATGAAATTAAGTTTATCATTATTTTCAAATGAATTTTGAAATAAATATTTTATGATTGGGGGTTAATTTCTGATATACGAAATATTAAATAGATATAACTCACATAAACAAAAGTTCAATAATTTGCAGAAGTGTAAAGGAGTCCTGAGACTAAAAAATTTGAGAGGCCTCTGCTACAGTTGTATTTTAATTCTGTTGACTAACTTCAGATGGTTGAGGAGAGAAACTAAGAGAGCTATTTCCATACTTTCATCAGAAGATTTCCTTCTAGTTCTGTCTTTTCTTCTCCAGTGAGAAATGAAACAGTCCCTTGGTGGCTTCTGGTATCTTTTTGACTTCTCTTTAGTTGCAGCTAAGATAAGTCATTGTTCCGTCATCACTGGGACGTAAGAGGCAACATGAGATTTCAGCAGGCACTGAAAGAGACATCTTTGATTAAAATACAACCCTGCTGGTGTAAAGTTGGACAGAGCCTGGAGGATTCATAGCATCTTGTGTCTTTGTTCATGAAAACTGACAAAGCTTAGCTACCACTCCACAAAAAGTTGAGATCTGTGGTGATATTCTTCATATGTGAGATGAAGCAAGTTGTCAAAAAACTGAGATTTTTGACCAAGTTTTTGGTGGATTGGAATTTAAATGTATAAATTATCCACCTTCTAACCTATAATTAAAGACACTGTGGGTAAGGATGGAGAATTTGGGGGAATGGAAGGGTCTAGTGGGCTATCACTGAACAAACATTTCTCTTGGCCATGCCAGGGCTTGGTTCTTGGAAATGGAGACATGGGCACTTGAAGGGAGGTTGGGTTATGTGGCCATGAATGTTTTTTTGGGGGGGGGAAGTTGTCACGTCACCCTGTCCTAAGTCCATCTTGTTTGGGTGGAACTGACTTCAGCCTAGCAGGACCAGCAAGTGACCTAGGAATGACCTTGAAGATTATCATTAGGCATCTGGAGCTTAGACTAAGGCAGTGGTTCTTGACAGGAACATTTGGTGATGTCTGAGACATTTTTGGTTAGGAGATCAGGGAAGCACAACCAGATCTAGCAGGTGATATCGGGAATGCTGCTAAATACCTTGCAATGCACAGGACAGCCCCTACAACGCAGAATTACCCAGTCCCGAATGTCAAGAGTACCAAGGCTGAGAATTTCTGATCAAAAGGTAAAGGGGGCTGAGTGCGGTGGCTCACGCCTGTGATCCCAGCACTTTGGGAGGCCAAGGTGGGCAGATCACTTGAGGTCAGGAGTTTGAGACCAGCCTGGCCAAAATGGTGAAACCCCGTCTCTACCAAAAATACAAAAATTGGCCAGGTGTGGTGGCGCAAGCCTGTAGTCCCAGCTACTCTACTCAGGAGGCTGAGGCAGGAGAATCGCTTGAACCCAGGAGGCAGAGGTTACAGTGAGCCGAGATTGCACCACTGCACTCCAGTCTGGGTGAAGAGCAAGACTCCAACTAAATAAATAAATAAAAGGGAAACCGTGGAAGAGTTTTAAGCAGAGGAGCAACAGGATCTAAACTGATGTACGTATGGTATTTTTGTTGTATGTATGGCTGTTGCTTACTTTTTATAAAATAGAGATGGGGATCTTACTATGTTGCCCAGGCTGGTCTTCAACTCCTTGGCTCAAGTGATCCTCCTGCCTTGGACTCCCAAAGTGCTGGGATTACAGACATGAGCCACAGCACCTAGCTAACTGATGACTTTAAAGTGTGGTCAGGTCCTAGGTAGAAACAGATTGTTAAGACATAAGAAGGGAGCAGGAGGTAAACCAGTGGGCTATTGCAATAACTTTAGAGAGAGAAGACTCTAGGAGTATGGAAGGAGGTATGGTCTGGGAAATGCACATTTGGAAATCATCAGTGGTAAGAGGCAGAATCTTGAATGTGAATAAGAGCTTCCAATAAGGCTGTAAAAAATAAGAAAATAGGACCAAAGACAGAGCCTTGGGGGAACATGCATGCATAATAAGTAAAATAATAATAATATCTAACACTGGGCCAGGTGCAGTGCCTCACACCTGTAATCCCAGCACTTTGGGAGGCTGAGGCGGACGGATCACAAGGTCAGGAGATTGAGACCAACCTGGCCAACATGGTGAAATCCCATCTCTATTGAAAACACAAAAATTAGCTGGGTGTGGTGGTGCACACCTGTAGTCCCAGCTACTTGGGAGGCTGAGGCAGGAGAATCACTTGAACCTGGGAGGTGAAGGTTGCAGCGAGCCGAGATTGCACCACTGCACTCCAGCCTGGCAACAGAGGAAGACTCTGTCTGAAAATAATAATAATAAATAAATAATATCTAACACTGTTTAAGAGTTGATGTGCCAGCTTCTATGCTAAATAACTTACATGATTACATCTGACCCTTTTTTAACAACCCTTAATATCTCCATTTTACAGATTAAAAACCTTAGGCACAGAGAGGTTAAGCAACTGGCCCAAGGTCACACATGGAGCTATTATCTGAGACAGAATTTGACCTCAAATGATATGACTCCATGGCTTTCCTTCTTACCTACCAAGCTGCCTTCTTGAATAGAGAAAAATCTTCCAAAAGGAAAATTACAACTCTTAAGAGTTGAAAGATGAACAAAAGTTAGAGAGATGAAGGGATGGGTTGGTGTTCCAGGAAAAGGGAACAGCAAGTACCAAGGTCTGGATACAGTAATGACTGGAGCAGGGGTGCGGTGAGTGGGGAGAATGGCAAGACTGGAGAAGTAGACAGGGCCCATGTCATGCAGATCTTTGGGAGGCACGGTAAGTAAGACTTTATTCTAGGGGAAACAGAAATTCTACAGAAAGATTAAAATAGAAAATTAAAGATCTGATGTAATCAGGTTTTCATTTTTGAGGCTCATTCTGGCAGAAGTGTGGGACATGGACTAGGGAACAGAAAAGGAATAGTTTTATTTTTATTTTTCTTGAGACAGGATCTCACTCTGTTGACTGGCTGGAGTGCAGTGATGCAATCTTGGCTTACTGCAGCCTTGACTTCCTGGGCTTAGGCGATCCTCCCACCTCAGCCTCCTGAGTAGCTGGGACTACAGAGGTGCACCACCACACCTGGCTAATTTTATTATTATTATTATTATTATTATTATTATTATTATTACTTTGTAAAGACAGTATCTCACTATGCTGCCTAGGCTAGTCTTGAACTCCTGGGCTCAAGCAATCCTCCTGCCTCAGCCTCCCAGAGTGCTGGAATTACAAGGGTGACCCAGTTCTCCCAACTGAGGAATATTTGCAGACTGGTTAAGAGACATTAATGCAATAATCCCATAGCAATAATAGAATCCTATATGAGGGAGATGGCAGTAATAATGGACTCATTGGCCATCACTTTGGTAGATGCTTGAAAGCTGGAATCAACTAAATTTCTTGATTGTTGCATGTAAAGGTAAGAGAGAATGAGCTCAAGAGACATCTGGGTTTCTGCCTTTAACCTTTGGATGGACAGTGATCCCCTTTAGGATGAAAAGCTTAGTGATGAGGAGAGGGTGAGTCTGATTTTAAAAGTGTTGAGTTTGCAAGTTCCTTTGTAACACTCAACTGGGGGTGTTACAAGGGCCACTGAACGCACTGCCCTAGAACTCATGAGGGATATCTAGTCTAAATACTTCCATATATATGGATCTATACTTTTTTGATCAGGAAATAGTCAAACATGTACATTCCAACCACTGCTAACTCTAATAGAGGCAACCAGAGAAAGGCCATTAGCTAAGGTTCTGTGTGACAGATGAACTGATGTTAAAAGTCTGAATGCAACATCGGGAGGTCACTGCCAGTCTAATTAGGCACAGATAGAGTTTATTGGGTCGTGGAAAGCCAGTTGCGTGTAACCATCATTTCAACCCCCTCTCCTTCCGTTTCTGACTTGTCATCTGGTTTTGAGTGAACATTAAAGTATCCTTTCATAAATGGTGACCTTTAGAATTTGAAATGCTGGTTTCTGGCTAATTACCATTTCAGCCTTGGGGCTGCTGCTTGAAGCTCTTGACTAGTTTCTAGCCCTGTGCTCTCAACCATAATTTGGAAAAGGGCAATGTTGTTTTCGTCCTTAAAATGCCCATCATTCAGATGAAGGATCATCATTCGTAATTGTGCGACCACACACTGGGGATGAAAAATGTACTAGGTACTGAGCTTATTCTAATAACAAGACGAGACCCCGCCGGGCACAGTGGCTCATGCCTATAATCCCAGCACTTTGGGAGGCTGAGGTGGGTGGATCGCTTGAAGTCAGGAGTTTGAGACCAGCCTGGCCAATATGGTGAAACTCCGTCTCTACTAAAAATACAAAAATTAGCTGGGCATGGTGGTGCATGCCTATAATCCCAGCTACTTGGGAGGTTGAGGCATGAGAATCACTTTAACCTGGGAGGCGGAGGTTGTAGTGAACCGAGATCAAGACTGCACCACTGCACTCCGGCCCGGGTGACAGAGCAAGACTCTGTCAAAAAAACAAAACAAGCAAACAAAAACAGATGCAGTTTGTTCTGGAGAATTTGGGAACATTTTGTCTGAGGTCACAACAGAACAGTAATATGGTTGTATAACCTAGAATTCATTCAGTTGGAAGTGACAGAAAACTAAATTCTAATTGACTTAAAAATGGGCAGACAGAAAGAGAGAAAAAGTCCTATAGGCTCATATACTGAAATAATAGAGGTATGGCTATATGCAGGAACCAAATTCACAAGGACACTATATCTCTCACCATTGTTTCCTCTGCTGCTTCTCTGTTGACTCCATTTCAGAGTAATGGATGGGATACTCGGGGATTCAAGATGGGGAACAGCAGCTCCCAGGGCTATATTCTGTTTTGTTGTTTGTTTGTTTGTTTGAGACAGGGTCTCACTCTGTCACCCAGGCTGGAGTGCAGTAGTAGAGTCTCAGCTCGCTGTAATCTCCACCTCCTGAGCTCAAGTGATCCTCCTGCCTCAGCCTCTGGAGTAGCCAGGGAACTACAGACAGGCACCACCATACTCAGCTAATTTTTTTTACTTTCTTTTTTTTTGGTAGAGACAGGGGTCTTGCTATGTTGCCCAGGCTGCTGTCCAACTCTTGAGCTCAAGTGATCTGCCCCCTACCTCAGCCTTCCAAAGTGCTAATATTACAGGCACGAGCCACTGTAAACAGGAGGGCTATATTCTTGAACCCAGCACAACAGCATGACTTTCTTTCCCAGCAGGCAAAGGTCTCAGTGCATTTTATTGGCTTCAATTAGGTTACATGTCTGTTATTGAACCAATCACTGCAGACAAAGGCTGATTGGCTTAGGTCCCAGTCATGTGATTCAATCTTGGAGTGGGAGGGGCATAGATCCCCAAAGATAATTATGATAATAAATGGCAACCATTTTTGATCAGTTGCTACATGTTCTAACCAGCGTGAATGCTTTTTTCATGTGCTTCTCACGACAACACGTTGAGATAGGTGCTATTGTCCTCACTCTTTTAATGATGAGGAAAACGAAACTATAACGAGATTAACTAACTTGCTCAGGACCCATAGCCAGTAAACAACAAAACCAAGGTGTAGACAGAGGTGACTGTCACCTTTCCAAAGACCCACAGATGGTAAACAATGGAGCCACTATGCAAATTCAGGCAGGCTTTCACCAGAGTGTAGGCTCTACACTACTGCTCTAGGATGCCATCCTAAGTTAGGGTAGGGTTACCAGGTGTCCACTGTAACTCAGCAGTTTTCAGTGACAGCAGGCTTTCGAACATGACTTTATTTTTCCTCACAACAACTTTAAAGGAGACCGGACCAGGAAGCATGATCTCCACTTTCCCGTGAGGAAATCGAAGTTCAGGTTGAGTGATTCGCTCTAGGTCAAACATGAATTAAACAGTGGAACAGGGACTAGACTCCTATGCCCGCCTTCTCTGGTCCTGCAGTAATATAGCCTGAGCGCTTAGTGAACGTTTAGGAGGCCACACAGCCTGAAGAGTCACCCTGGGCTTATTGCGGGCTAATCCTCCACCCACACTTATTCGCTTGTGCAGCTTCTTCATTGTTTCTTCTTCTTCTTTTTTTTTTTTTTTTGCCACTAGTTATAACTTATATCAAAATGAAACTAAATGTCCTTTCATCTAAAGCAAGGTGGCTTTTTTTTTTTTTTTTGAGACGCAATCTTACACTCAGATAATTTTTGTATATTTAGTAGAAATGGGGTTTCACCATGTTAGTCAGGATAATCTCAATCTCTTGACCTCACGATCCGCCCGCCTCAGCCTCCCAAAGTGCTGGGATTACAGGCATGAGCCACCGCGCCCGGCCTCATTAACTTTCCTTCTGTGATTGTTACAGGTGGACATGACAGTCCCAAGAATGCGGACACCAAGTTGCTCTCAAAAATGTAAACTGTAAATTAAGTTGGTTATGAAACAATTTATCCACATTGAATTTACCTTTTATTAAACACACACACACGTATGTATGTGTGTTACATATTTATTTATGTACATATGAACAGATCTATTTCTGAACCTTCTATTCTTTCTTTTAATCTATATTTCTATTTCTGAGATACTACCACACTCTCTTTTGAATTCGTGTAGCTTCACAAGATTTTTTCTTTTTTTTAGACGGAGTCTCACTCTGTCGCCCACGCTGGGAGTGCAGTGGCCTGATCTCAGCTCACTGCAACCTCCACCTCCTGGGTTCAAGCAATTCTCCTGCCTCTGCCTTCCGAGTAGCTGGGACTACAGGCACGCACCGCCACTCCTGGCTAATTTTTTGTATTTTTAATAGAGACGAGGTTTCACCGTGTTAGCCGAGATGATGTTGATCTCCTAACCTTGTGATCTGCTCGTTTTGGCCTCCCAAAGGACTCTTAATACTAGAAGAGCACCTTCTTCTCTACTATTCTTCTTTACCAAACATCTGAGTTCTTATCATTTGGTTTTGCTAGCAAATATTCTGACTATTCTGTCTCGTTGTAGGATTTTGAGATATTAATTTAAAAATGTAATTAACAGGCTTATTTGGGGATGATTGACATCTTTAGGATATTGAGACTTCACATTTAACAACGTAATATATCTCCCATTTATTAAAATCTTCTTTTAGGTTGTTTAGAGAAATCTTAACATTTTCATCATTCAAGCCTATGCATTGATGTGTACATTATTTCTAGGTAGTGTTTAATGTTTTTTGTTTACTCACATTAATGGGTGGTGTTTTCCAGGATATTTTCTAAGAGCCTGGTATGACTGGTAGGTGAGAAAGCTATTATAGAACTATAGTTATTTATAAGCTGCTGAAACTTTCTTACATAGTTAATTTCATTTGCTTTTCCAGGTAAAACAATCATAACATCTGCAAATAATAGGCAGAATATTTTTGCCTCCATTTTTTTTTTCTTTGACTGAAGTTTAGAGAATAATGTTAAATAATGGTAGTGGTCAAAGGCCACCTTGCTTTTAGCTGTAATGGATATCTCATGAACAGTGTTTCTTAAAATGTGATCACAGATCTGGGTATACATCCCAGAATTTATACAAACCTGGTCATCTGCATTTTAGCAAACTCCTAGGGTGGTTCCTGTCTACACTTAAGTGAATAACTCCTCCAGGTTTTCACCAAGAAGCATGGTATTTGTTATCAGTTTAGATAGGTTTATCTTTATCATACTATCAAGACTTCTGTCAATGTCTGCTTAACTAACAATTCCCATCAGGTGTGGAGATTTACATTTTTTGATAATTATTGAGATTATAAGTTTTATCCTCTTTGGATTATTAACAGGATAAGCTATGTTAATGGCTTTCATATTAGCCTTTCTACCTTTCCCCCTTGTAATAATTCTTTTGGGGCAATTTTGTTTTTGATTGTATAATGCTGAAGTGGATTTGCTAACATACAATTTAGGATTTTTCTATATACTTGTCAATGAAATTTTCTTGTGGTTTGCCTTTTGTGTATTATTTTTGTTAAGGTTTGAAATTTGAGTTGTGGTAACTTGCTGAAATGGTTTTCTATGCTCTGACGTAGACTAAATAGCATGGGAATTTTCATATAAAACCCTCTGGGCCTGGGGCCTTTTTGAAAGTAGTTCTTTGACAATTTCTCTCACATCTTATTTGCCTATTTCTTGCCTATTTCTCTCACATCTATTTGCCTTTTTCTAGAGTCATTTTTGTTCACAGAAATGTAAAAATGTTTTAGACTAGGGTTAAATAGTGTGATTGCTTATAATTCGTTGTATTCGAAATCTGTCTTTTTTCTTCTCTATTTTCTCAACTTGTCTCCAACTGCATTTATAATTGGTGTCATTTCTTCCAAGATGGTGCCATTAAGTTGTCTTTCAGTCTTTAACTTTTAGGCTTTGATTTTTCATCTCTTTCATGGGTTTCTTAATGCATTTGTTAAGAATCTTGGAAGAGCCGTTTGAAGGCAGCCAACGAAATGCCATTATGAGCAATACATTTTTCTCTTGGGATTTTTTTAACCTAGATTTAAAAATCTCATCTTGTTGAGGTTGGCATGCTTTAATGTGAACAGGTCCTTCTGGAATCCTAACTACTATCTAGCAAAGTCACTAGACCTTGCAGATAAGTGTCATCTGCCAATGTGATTAACTAGCTTGCCATTTCAGTTCTCAGCAAGTCATTGATAAAATCATTGAAGGGGAAAGGTTGAAGGACATAGCAGTGTGGTAAAGAATTAGCCAAACATCTAGTGGTCTTCCCTTACAAACACAGGAATTACAACTTGGTTTTGTGGGATTCCCATCAAAAAAAAAAAAAAAGGAAAAAAAAAAAAAGAATTAGCTGAACGTCATCACTATCAGAAGAGACATCAGAGTGTGACCTCACCTCAGGTTCACTGAGCTCAATGGAAAACCACATTCCCTAACACAAGCTGAGTAAATGTTGTTCACTCCTGTGATTCACACTCATCAGGACTTACTCTGGGAAGGGCATTGTGCAGGTCTTGGACAGGCAAAGCCAAAAAGATGTGGCCCCTCCCCTCAGGGACTTTGAGTATGAGGAAAATCCTTTCTTAGTTACGTGGTCTCCAATATCACAAGATTACCAAAACCATTTTTTAAATAATTACAAACACAGATTGTTTAAGGTCCCTCTTCAAAGACTATAAGAGTAACCTGTTTACTGCATCTAGTGAAACTATTCAAAAATAGAAAAATAAGTAATAATACCCCCTACTCTATTCTCACCCTGCCCCAACTCATGCCCTTCCAAAGTAACTATCATTAACTGCTAAATGTGCTTCCTCTTCTATCCTCAAAACATACACACATACATGCCCAGGAGAAGAGGCATCATTTGCTTTTGTTTAAATTGAATCAGAGCCAGACACAATGGTACACAGCTTTAGTCCCAGCTATTTAAGAAGCTGAGGCAGGAGGAGTTCAAGTCTAGCCTGGGTAACATGGTGAGACCCTGTCTCTAAAAATAATAGTAGTAATAAAAGTTTTTCGAAGTGTAAAATAAATAATTATATATCAAATTGAGGATAATATGTGTATATATATGTGTATATATGTGTGTATATATATGCATATGTGTGTGTGTGTATATGTATACATACACATATTATCCTCAATTAGATATATAATTGTGTGTGTGTGTGTATATATATATACACGTGTATATATATATAAAATTAAATTACACTGTCGATATTAGCCTGCCACTTGCTTTTCAATACACCATGGTTATCCTTCTGGTTCTATAGGTACTGAATTTTTTTTTTTTTTTCTTTTTGAGACAGGGTCTCACTTTGTCACCCAGGCTGGAGAGCAGTGGTGCGATCTCAGCTCACTGCCACCTGCACCCACTAGGCTTAAGCAATCCTCTCACCTCACCTTCCCAGGTAGCTGGGACCACAGGCACATGCCACCATGCCCTGTATTTTTTTGTAGTTTTGGTAACGATGGGGGTCTCCCCATGTTGCCCAGGCTGGTCTTGAACTCCTGAGCTCAAGCAATACCTAACTTGATTTTTTCAATAGCTACATAATGTTCCATAGAATAGAATTACTTCAGTTTATTCAACATGCCTTTGTTCATGGGCATTCATCTTGTTTCCAATTTTTATTGCTGTCATTGTCATTCTTGTCACATGTTCCATGACAACATATGTCCTTATACACTAATGCTTTTATTTTTCTGGCTAGACTACCAAAAGCAATATTGCTGGATCAATAAGGTTATGGGGTTATAATCTTAATAGATATTGACAGGTTATTATCCTAAAGGATTGTAGCAAGGGGAGTGATTATCAGACAAATGTCTTGATTATTAAATGAAGGAGATATATATATCTATAAAATATATAAATTCAAAGATTTTGCTTTGAAAGGAGAACCCCTAGAATGGATTGGAAGCACAAACAGCAGCCCCAAATTTCAGTCATTCCTAGTACGGTCCTCTGTTGCCATCGACATGCTGGCCCCCAGAGGACACTGCTCTGAGAATGCTAAAAACAGCAGCAAAGCCATTTATCGAGTCCCACCCAGGTAATATACTAGTACCTTAGGTACATGTCTTCCATCTTACCCTCATGACTGTGTAAGACATAGATGCTATTATCATCCTCATTTTACAAAAGTGGAAACTGAGGCCTAGAACGTTTGTCACTTGCTCAACATGACACAAGTAGCAGGTGGTATAGCTGGGATTTGATTCCAGTTCTGCCTGCCTCCAAGACCTACGCTCTTAACGACTGTGTGGGATTTCCCCCCCAAGGATACCATCACTGAGACTTTCATTAGAGCCCCAGGTAGGGCCACACCGTGCCTCCTGCCATGAAGGAGGAAGGCTCCTGTGCAAGGTCCTTGCAGCCAGGCTGACCTCTAGGAAGTACCCTCCCTATTCAGAGATAACTGAGTGAGCACATGGGCACCCCAGAACACTATGCATGGCATGCATGCTTGCTTCTGCAAACAACTCAGAAGCTAGCTTTCTTCTCTCTTTTCTCTCTCCCACTCTCTTTCTTTTGCTTTCTCAAAACAAACTGAAGCAATTAAGAGACACTGGGAACCCTTGGTTTGGCCTTTCCCCATTCTCTGGTGATAGGCAACAGATACGCATGATTAAAAGTGTAGACTCTGGGCCATGCCTGGTGACTCACACTTGTAATCCGAGCACTTTGGGAGGCCGAGGTGGGTGGATCATTTGAGGCCAGGAATTCAAGACCAGCCTGGGCAGCATAGTGAAATCCCATCTCTACTAAAAATACAAATATTAGACGGGCGTGGTGGCGCTCGCCTGTAGTCCCAGCTACTCAGGAGGCTGAGGCATGAGAATCACTTGAACCCAAGAGGCAGAGGTTGCACTGAGCTGAGATCAAGCCACTGCACTGCAGCCGGGGCAACAAAGCAAGACTCTCAAAAAAAAAAAAAAAAAAAAAAAAAAGAAAGAAAACATGTAGACTCTGGAGTCAGAATGACCTGGGTAGGAAACCAACTTGTTAAACCCTGAGCAATTTTCCTGAGACTCTCCAAGCCTCATGGTCTCCCTGGCAACAGAACCATCCTACCCAGTGTCTTGTCTTACCTGAGAATGCATCATCATCTCCTTGGGGACAGGTCCATGTCTATGCCTCTTGCCTTACATGTCCTGAGGGAACCTCTGTAACACTAAGCAAAGGTTGATTCTCAATAATTAAATTCAATAGTGTTTTAAAGTAATTGAGGCCAGGTACAGTGGGCTTTTGCCTGCAATCCCAGTACTTTGAGAGGCCGAGGCGAGAGAATTACTTGAGACTAGGAGTTTGAGACCAGCCTGAGCAACATAGTGAACCTGAATCCTTTCAAAACATAATTAAATAAACAAAGTAAGTAAGTAAGGTTGAGACCTGAAAAGGGAAGAAAGAACATGAATTCACTTTTATTGAGGACCTACCGTGTTTTAGGCAGTATTCTGGAATTTAATAAACATTAACTCAACTCTTTGAAATAGGTATAATTATTCCCATTGTATAGAAGTGAAAAATGAAACTTGGCAGCATCAGGATAACTTTGTTAGGGTTGCAGAGCTAGAAATGATGGTGATGGCGATGGTGATGATGATGATGATGATGATGATGATGATGATGATAGCTTACTGTTTACTGAACATCTTCTATAAGTGGCACTATGCGAACAGCTTCACTCGCACTCTCTCATTTGATCCCAACCACAACCCAATAAGTAAGTCCCTTTTATAGATGAGAGACCCGAGGTCCCAAAAGGTTACAAGGGCAATCAGTTAGTAAGTATTAGACCTGGGAATTGAACCCAGATTTTTCTCCTTCCTTAGGAGTATCTCTCATCCTTGCTTTGGAAGTGAAGGCCTTGGTGGCAGTTATTCAAATTTAAACATTCAGCTTCCTGGTCCACTTCTAAATGTGGTGTCATGCAACTGTACAGAAGGCCAGGCCATTGGAAAAAGAAAACAGATTTTATATCTACTGTTTTTTCCCCTTCATCTTCTGGGCTCTGTGGGCAATAGTTTCATGGCAAGATTCTGCATCCTGTCTCATGGCCACACATACTGTCTGTGCTTGGCACAGCCTGCTGTCTCCATGGAACATCTGCGGCTCACTACTAGTGTGAGTGATTCTATTTTCCACACATCCCCAGCTCGTTAGAAAGCAAGGCTCCCATTTGTTGGTGGATGTTTGCAATCTGAAGCTGAAACACTGCAAAATGATGATTGAGCTGATTCACACTAGGAGAGAGTCTGTGACACATAAATACACACACACACACACACACACACACACACACCAGACACTTAATTAGTGAGAATTGATCTCTTGCCTGACCCGAAGGGTATGGTGACTTTTTCCATCATGGGGCCATCTGGCTTCTGAGGACAGTTACCCAACCGGAAGCTTTGCATGCAGTGATGGTGGTCTTTCCTGACCAGGGATGCAGCTCAAATGTCCTCTGGGCCACCAATTGAAGTGTCAGCATCTTAAGGAAGCTGTGTTTCTACAAAGGTAGTGAGAAAGCAGAAGTAAACAGCATCCCTCCCAACCGACCCAGGGCTCTGCAGAAAGGAAAGAGCTTCCCCTCTCCTCCTTGATGAATTTGCCTTAGAACTTCCTCAACGTTCCTCTCAGATTTTCCACTTCTGGTCTTTGGCCAAATGCAATCTTTAAAAATACACATTTGGCAAGAATCTGCAAAAAAAAAAAAAAAAAGAAAAAAGAAAAAGAAAAAATCCCTTCAGATTGTTATGTGATGGTGGGGAAAAGACACATTTTTTTAAACTCTAAAAAAAGCACCTTAGCATTTTGTAGGCTTTTATAATTCTGAAACAGCTGAAATGCTAAAACTTTCAAGTTGGCAGGATTGAAACTGAAATCTGCAAAGCAGGTTCAATTTGACAGGAGTAGGAGCCTTGCATTTCAGAGGGTTTTGATGAGCTTGTGGGTCTGAGCCATCAACACAATGGGTGGCCACCCACTTGCAGAGAGCCCTTCATGCCTGGGTTTCCATCCCCACTCTAGCTCCCTACGGAGTTCACTCTGAGAGATGCTCCGGGGTAGTCCATGAAGGTACCCCATTTGCCCTCCTAGCTGTGGGTAGCACAGCACAGTCTGTGGCACCAGACTGCCTGGATTTGCAGATCCACTACCTATAGGACTTTATTCACTTAATTCCTGTGTGCCTCAGTTTCCTCATTTGTAAAATGAGGATAATCACTACCTGATAGGATTGCTGTGAAGATCAAGTGAATTCATTCTTATAAAAGGCCCTGGAACAGTATTAAGAATATGAAAAACATTCAGTAATGTTGGCTGTTACTTATTAGCAGAGAAAGCTCAGCTTGGAAGAAAGATTTGGGGCAGTGGCTAAGAACAGCGGGAAGCCCAGTCCTGGAGTATTATAGAGGCTTGGGCCCTAGCAGGGCAGGCATAAGGTTAAGACAAAGATCATCATAGACAGAGAAGACCTACTATATGTCAGAAACTCTACTGTAACACGCAAAGTCAACGTTAGTAATTAACATTTTGAATCAATAAACATTTCATATATTTGTGGATTTATACCCATCTTTTATTTATTTGTTTGTTTATTTGTTTATATCCACCTAGTTCCAGAAAGAATTGGAGAGGGAGTCTAGTTATACAAAATAAGACAAAATAGGATAATTTGTAAATTGGACTAAGAAAGAAAACATGGGAACAGAGCAGAGCCAAGCATGATGCTGAACATGCATATCATAAAGAACTACATCCCTGATAAGGGTAGCTCATAAGGTTGACCGTAAACTGAGCTTCCTTGCAGCCCCTTCACGAAGAGAAGCTTGTTCAGTTGCATATTTGCAGTGCTTAGAACACTGGAAAAGTTGGTGGCTAAGCGGACTTGCAGTCAGGCTGACCTGAGCTGGCAAGCAGGCTCCAAGATGTGTCCCTGGAGAAATAACTTAATGTCTCAGAGTTTGAGTGTCTTCACCTCTAATGGGGATAAAATTGTAGTCATGGGTTATTTATTTATTTATTTATTTATTTATTTATTTATTTAGATAGAGATGGGGTCTTGCTATGTTCTCCAGACTGGTCTTAAAGTCCTAGGCTCAAGTGTTGCACGTACCTTGGCCTCCCAAAGTGCCGGGATTACAAGTATGAGCCACTACACCCAGCCTATGGGTTGCTTTTTAGAGTAAAGTGAAATAATATACGTAAAGTGTTTATCACAGCCTACCTACTTAGCAAGTGTTTGATAAATACTAGATAAAATAAAATTTAGAACATGTAGATACAACTTTCCTTGATACCAAGATCAGATAGGGATGGCTTCCTCCCTAAGAGGATGATGTGTCACATAATAAAATATGGTGTCTCCAATGAAGACAGATGGCAAACTCCCCAAAGCAATAATGCACTGTTTTTGGGAGCATGAAAGAAGGATGGGTTGCATCCTAGCTCTGCCACTTACTAGCCAGGTAACCTTGGGCATGCCACTTCACTCTCCTGGGATGCACATTCTTCTGCTGTAATGGGCAAAATAATAGTACCTCCCTTATAGGGTTCTTATGGAAATCAAATAAGGTTATGGCTGACAAAGCATTTAGCTTAGTTTTGGCACGTAGTTAGCCCTCAATGGCCATGTTGTTGTTGTTCGTTGTTGTTGATTACAACACTGTGAGTCATCACTGCTGGTCTAGCTTGATCCAGAGGGACACTCAGAATGCCTGGAAGAGCAGGGACCTGCACATCCCGCAACCCTCACTGGATATTGCTCTTCTCAACAATACTTCTGGCAACTACCGTATGAAAATGCACTTAAAGACTGTGCGGTCCAACAAACTTTCAAGTGGAGCGATTTTATCCTGCCAATTGAATATGAACCACATAGGTTTAAAAACATCAAGACAGGGGTGGAAACAATATTATTGAGAGCAAGAAGACAGCGGGGCGGGGGGCATATAAGGACCTGGGGCTGAATGAAAGGCCACTTCAGGGTTCTTCTTAGAAAAATTTTGTTGGTGGAAGGCAGTTATTATGGGTTGAGTTATTATAGCCAAATGGTTAGAAGCATGGTATAGTGAGTCAGGCAGTCCTGGGTTCAAGACCTGCTTCCCCCATTTACTGGCTGTGTGATGTAGGACAAGTTACTTAACTCCTCGTGCCTCAGTTTCCTCATCTGTTAAAGAAAGAGGAGAGAGAAAATAATGGCACCATCTGTGTATGGCTGGGATGAGGATTAAGTGAATTAGTACACATGAGATGCATCCTACAGGGGCATACAGGAAAGCCAATCTAAGTGTTAGCTATTAATGTCAAGGTATGAATGGAAGATGAGAAACTGAAGAGAGTATGGGGGTGAAGGAAAGGGTTAAGGAGGATGGAAGTTTGAAGGAAGGCAGAGTGGAGCAAGTTTGTTTTAGGATGAGCCAGTGGGGAGAGACAGAGACTGAGGTAAGTGAGGGGTGGTTATTGACGAGGTAAGGACGTTAGGGTAACAGATGAGACTGGCTTCTGGGCACAGGTGGAGCGGATAACCGGGCAGGCGGAGGAGGAAGGCATTCAGGATGAGCAAGGTGGCAGCTAAGTTTAGCGCTGGAAGGGAGGGATTTGAATATGCATGTACTGTCCCACTGTGCCAAACAGCTCGATTTTTCAATCGTTCCTCAGGGGGAGTCATGAATGGAGAAACAGAGTCAGTAGGAATCCCTGTGTTGAGTGCAGTCTGCCTGTTCCTTCTGGGTTCAGGCCACTGGCTTCCCCAAAGGCCTCTTTAGGAACCCGGAGAAGGACCTTCCTTCCCCTTGTTAAGTGAAATTACATATTGAAGAACATTAGATCAGCAGGGTGCTGGACACTGATTCCTTTTTGACATAAAGACAGCCTAGTCTTCGATCATTGCTTGTAGATGGCCGGAATTGGAAAAAGGTCCATGCTAGTTTCCTTGTATCATCATCCCTGGAGCTCGAATTCCTTCCAGTCCTGCCTTCCTCTTCTCTTCTCTTCTTTTTCTCCTCCTCTCTCTCCCATCCCCTCTACCCAGACTCTCTCCCTCTCCCCTTCTTCCTCTCTACTCCTCTTCTCCGGTTCCCTCTTTATCTCTCTCCCACAAATCTATATTCAGTTTCTGTCTTCCAAAAAGAAAAAGTGAGTAGGAGGACAAATTGTTTAAAAGCAACGCAGCTATTTTAACAAAATGCGTTTTCCTTTGAGTCAGTCCTAAGAAATTTGGGTAAAATCAAAGCCGGAATGAACCAAAAAATTATTCTGAAAAATGACATGGATTAGGGAAAAGAGCCTAAACTCCCCCAGACAGAATGGGGAACAGGAAAGAACCAGAGAGGATGTGAACACCAGTGTGTTGGAAAGAAAACCAAAGGAAGGAATTTGATGAGATTGGAAAGGCAGCAGAGAGAAAATGAGAAGACATTTATCCAATCACTTGAGTCCATTCCGTCACAGACACCTGACTCTTGGGAATATCTGGATGAAAGTTTGTGTAGACATGGTCATTCAGATCTGAGCCACTGAGGACATGAGCTCCCATCTAAGCCAATAAGTTATTGTCGCTTGAATTTCAAGGTCCTAAAGCTGTTAGGAAATTGTTTGAAATCTTATCTGTTGGAAGAGCCAGAAGCTTAGCTCCAGTCTCAGCTCTGCCCCTAACTTACTCCCCACCCTGAAATAAATCATGCCCTTTGCTGGGGAGTGGCACTGTTTTCTTCTTTCCAGAAGGAGAGGATGGGACTAGATGACCTCAACGGTCCTCCAACTCTGATGTTCATCCTCTAGTTCTCTTTAGCCTTGTCCCTCTACTTGGCAGCCAGTGAAGAGCATGGACTTGGGAGCCACACTGCCTACCTTTGAATCTTGCCTCTCCACACCTGGTGGCTGTAAATCTTTGAAGAAACTCCTTCGAGCTCTCAGAGCCCTCAGTTCTCTCATCTAAGAAATGGATAACAGTAAGGTTCTTCTCTTTTCCCCTTCTCATCTAAGAAAGTATGTCAGAATATAATTGAGTGACAATAGAACCTGCCCTCATTTATAAAACTCAAAAGCACATCACTTGCACACTTCAAAACCTACACTAGAAGATTCTTGGGATGCCTTCCACAATTAACAGTTAAATAGCCTGAAACTGAGATTTGATTGTTCTTCTGATCCAGTTCCATTTCAGTTTCAGCTTTCTCAAGCTGAGGACCAGAGAGGCAAATCCATCTGCCGAGCATCAGTCAGCAGATGTTCTCGAAAGAGCCAAGGGACACCTGGAAAGGGGAAATCCTCTCTTCCTCCAAGACCCTGCATCTGGTTTCGGGATTCATATTGGAAATATTATGGGTGAAAAAAAATAAACCTTGAATCTTCTAGACCCACGTATGAACTGTTTATCATTCCAATCCCCTTGCTTTTCGTCTCCATTCATCCTCTTCCTCCAGCCACTTCCTTGGCTGCAAGAAAGTGTTTTCGTAGGGAATTGCTCTCACCTTATCTCCCTTCTGAGAAAATCTGCTGCTTCTGAAATGATGTATTCTTCCCACAAACCTGGCGTTGTGCACCTGATCATAGGTGCCGGCGCAGGAAGGAAAATCTACATAGCAGCAAAATTGCTTCCTTTTGCTTATCTGCAAACTCTTAGCTTAGAGAGGATGCTGGAAGAAGGCACCAGAACGTCTCCCCTCCAGGCAGTGAGGACAGTTTCCCCTTGGCTTGGGAATGAGAAATCCCCAAATCAGTCAACACAAAAGGACACAACACCATTCCTGCTGGCAGCGGAGTCGCCTGTGCCAAGGCCTCAGGGTCCCCAGCCGCTGTTCATTAATGCTGCCCACGGGCTGAGGGAGAAATCTGTTGTTCTGATGGGCAGAAGGTCCAGGTTCCAGTGCAGTGGAGGAGATAATTGTCTTTATAGCCAGGGGATGCTTGGCAAGGAGGTCAAGTGACTTACATACTCCACAGAGTCTAGGTGGATGATGATGATGAAACCATATTGCCCTTAACTCCCGACAGGAACAAACAAAAGATAATTCAGGGTCTCACTATGTTGCTTAGGCTGGTCTCGAACTCCTGGCCTCAAGCAATCCTCCCACCTACGTCTTCCAAAGTGCTGGGATTACAGGCAAGAGCCACTGTACCCAGTACAAATAGGATATTTTAGAAGAAACATGTTGTAGAAAGAACAGGGTTATAGGGGAATGAAATCTGGAACCTTGCCTGCCGTAAGAATCTTGTGACAGTTTGTCTAGCAAAATTAGAAAAAGGATTTTTGGCCTGCCTATTTCATAGAGCTACTATGAGAATTAGATGTGATAGTAGGTGTAAAAGGACTTTGAGAATGATATTGCACTTCATTCATTCATTCCTCCTAATGATAGATAGTGAGTACCCACTAGATGTCAAGTACTGCGGATACAGTGGTGTTAGGTAGGCATGGTAACTGCCCTCACATGCATGTTGGGGAGGACTGCCTACAACTGCAGTCTGTGCTTTTAAAGGAATTTTCAGGAGTGTCCCTCAGAGACCAAGTCCCAGACCTCCACCTGCCAGTTGAGCAAGAAGTCCAGTCTCTCCCACCTTGGGTCTCTTCCTAAGTCTCCAGGTCACTCTGGGCTCTAAGTGGTCAGTCCAGCTTTCTCCAGACTTGTAGCCTGAACTGGAACCCAGATGTGCTTCCTGGAGCTATGGTATGTCAAAACTAATACTGAGATGCTAGCTTCAGAATGGGGTTTCATTCTACCAAGGACGTCCCATGTATACCTACTGGGACAGGGAAACCCCAAATACATTCTCAACTTGCTACTCCTGGTGCTGATGGCAGCTAGATCTCAGTCTCTAGAGACGGTGCAATTTCTACCTAGGTTGTTGTTACTCTTCAATGTGTTAATAATAAAAACAACTGACATTCAATCGTTATTGAGCGATTTTGCAATTTATGGACTAAGTATTATTCTGAGTATGTTTTATACATTAACTCATGTAATCCTTGAAACAACTTTAAGGCCAGGCGTGGTGGCTCATGTCTGTAATCCAAGCACTTTGGGAGGCTGAGGAAGGAGGATAACTTGAGCCCAGGAGTTTGAGACCAGCCTGGGCAACATAGTGAGACCTCATTGCCACTAAAAATTTAAAAAATTAGCTGAGTGTGGTGGTGCGCACCTATAGTCCCAACTACTCTGGAGGCTGAGGTGGCAGGATTGCTTAGGCCTGGGAGATGGAGGCTGCAGTGAGCTATGTTGTGCCACTGCACTCCAGCCTGGGCTACAGAGTAAGACCCTGTCAAAACAAAACAAAACAAAACAAACAAACAAATCTCAAAGAGGTATTAGGGTATTAGGATTATCTCCATTTTACAGATGAAAAAACTGAGGCTTAGAGAGGTTAAGAAACCCTCCTGGGTCACAGCTAACAGGCAATAGACCAGGATTTGAACCAGAGCCCTCCCCTTTAGCTACCCTGCTCTACTGCCTGTAAGGAGGAGGGCAATTTTGCACAAGGCACATCACACCAGAATAAGACATACAGATCTTTAGATTGAGGTCCAAGTCTGCCCCCAGGATGACAAGGTCAGAAGCCCCCCCAGTGTCCACAAGCTCACAGTGGTCATTCTCTTTCCGTGACCCGACTCCTGGTCCTTCCTCCTGCCTCCTTCCACCCTCAGGGTGACCTCACCTAGGAATTTGCATTGCCTGCCCACACCATGAACTAAGTCAGTTTGCTCTGAGAGTCTACAACTTTCCATCTTGTTCTCCTTCTGTAAACTTGTCCTCTGAACTTGCAGCTCTTCCAGACCTGCATAGCAACTGTCTTTCTTGCAGAAAACAAAATTAAACTTCTTCCTTACCAGACACCCAGCTGTGCACAAAAAATTAATCAATTACAGTTGAGATTAGAGCTGCAAAGAAGCTGCTCATGGGGCTGTGGCAATACTACCGTTATCTCTGAAGACACTCCCAAACCATTCTCTGGAGAGGAAGGTCTGGGCTTGCTGGGATGTGTGCTCATCCTGCAGATATTTCATGACTACAGACTCCTCCGTAATACTTTCTTCTCCCTCTTCTCTTAAGTAAAAGTATTAAAGAATTAACCCTCCTCATTCTTTGGCATACGTGACAACTACTACTATGTTTGAATAAGTGAATTAACTTTATATTATAAAACTAGGGTTCTCACAATACCAGCAAAGGGAGGAGAGAGGGGCTGCTTGATGCCTATGTGAGTTACTGAAGTCACAAGAAGCTGATGCCCTGGGCCAGAAAGGGCTTCATTATCTATGTTGAACCTGCCAGTCATTTTGGGTCTGCAAGTGGAACTGACCTGTAATTGCCCCTCCAACAGGGACAGGAGCTGAGAGTGCAGCCACAAGCAATGAACCTCAGTCCTTGCTGCCC
>NW_012103365.1:2820584-2829236 GCF_000951045.1 Mandrillus leucophaeus
CTCTGCGGTGTTTCAGAATCTCTCCACCCCATGTGAGCCATTTGTTCTGTTTCCTAGACGTGGTCAGCAAGAAAACCCGCACACTATAAAGGATTTTTCTGCATTTTTTTGGTAACCTTGAGACAGAGGGGAAGACTGGATCATTCCCCAAAATTGCTGTCACAGTGGCCTAAATCAGGGTCTGCAGCCTGGGCCTGGAGGCCTGTGTCTTCTTTTCTTTTTCAAAAGATCTCCGTGTGTGTGTGTGTGTGTGTGTGCATGTGTGTGGGTGTGTGCATGTGTGTGGGTGTGTGATTGCTTTTTTTTTTTGAGATGGAGTCTAGCTCTGTTGTCCAGGCTGGAGTGCAGTGGCACGATCTTGGCTCACTTCAAGCTCTGCCTCCGGGTTCACGCCATTCTCCTGCCTCAGCCTCCCGAGCAGCTGGGACTGCAGACACCCGCTACCACACTTGGCTAATTTGGTTTTTTTTTGGTTTGTTTTTTTGTATTTTTAGTAGAGACGGTGTTTCACCGTGTTAGCCAGGATGGTCTCGATCTCCTGACCTTGTGATCCACTGGCCTCAGCCTCCCAAAGTGCTGGGATTACAGGCGTGAGCCACCATGGCCAGCCATTTTTCTTTTTTATTACAGAAGCAATGCATTATTCACTGTAGAAATTTTAGAAAATTTAAATTAGTTTGAAAGGTACAAGTAATAATTATCTTTATATTCTCTTATCCCAAAGACAAACCCCATCAAATATGTATATTTACATCTTCTATTCTAAGTGATTAGCCCTTGTTTTTAACCAAAATGGGGTGATATTCTACATTTTTTGTAATGTACTTTTTTCTTTACTAAAATACCATGATCATGCTTTCTATATGAGATATTTTACTTCATCACTTAATGATTGGATAATATTTCATGGTATAATTACCACAATTTATGTAGTTAATCCTCAGTTATTGGGTATTTAGTTTGCTCCCAATTAAAAACCACACACACACACACACACACACACACACACACATCATTGCAATTAAATCCTTGCCCACACTCATCATAGTTTTCTAAAACTGAAATTATTTAGTCAGAAGATTATAGCGTATTTTAAAATAAACTTTTTATTCTAGAATAGTTTTAGATTTGCAGAAAATCTGCAAAGATAATATAGAGTTCCTGCCCACATCCAGTTTCCCCTGTGATTAAGATCTTACATGAAAATGATACATTTGTTCCAACTAATGGACCAGTATTGACACGTTATTATTAACTATATGTCATAGTCTATTCTGATTTCCTGAGTTTCTCCCTAACATCCTTTTTCTGATCCAGGAACCTATATTATGTTTAGTCATCATGTCTCCTTGGGTTCCTCTAGACTGTGATGGTTTTTCAAATTTTCCTTGTTTGTGATGGCTTTGACAGTTTTGAGAAGTGCTAGCTAGATATTCTGTGGAACATCCCTCAATTTGCCTTGGGCTGTTTTGCTCATGATTACATGAGGGTCGATGGGTTTGGGGGAGGAAGTCCACCAAGGTAAAATGTCCTTCTCAACACATCAAATCAAGGACATGCTATCAACATGAGTCACCACTGATGACGTTAGCCTTGATCGCCTGTCTAAAGTTGTGTTTGCCAGGTCTCGCCACTGTAGAGTTACTTTTTTTCCCCCCCCTTTCCCTATTGTACTCTTTGGAAGGTAGTCATTATGCACAGCCCATACTTACGGAGTAGGAAATTAGGCTTCACTTCCTTGAGGGGGCTGTGTCTACATAAATTATTTGGGATTCTTCTGTACCAGAAATGTTCCAATTCTCCCCCATATGCTTATTTATGTATTCATTTATTTACATCAGTATGGACTCAGACATTTATTTTATACTTTCAGTTATAATCTAATAATGCATTATTTATTTTATTGTTCAAATTGTTCCACCTTTGGCACTGGGAATGCTTTCAGCTGCCTCCTGTGTCCCTTTGAAATAACCCCCATCAATTAGTATTTTGAATACATCCTTGCTTTCCAGCACCTCAAGATGCTCCAGGCACATGTTGTACATTCCCTGCCCCAGCCCTAAAAGAAGTCATTTCTGCAAGGACCCTTGGTTCCTTTGACTGGAGAAAGATATTAGAAACCAAGATCTGAGTGCTGGGTGTGCTCATTGCTACTGCAATAATGTTGTTCCTGTCAATCAATGGAAAGAGCTTGGAAATCTGTGTACATATACCAGCCCACACCTATAGACACATTCATAACTATTTCCATGTTTATCTACCTGTATCTGTCTTAAGCTAAACATGATTTCATAGCTATGTGTCCAGTGTGAAGACATGTATGAGACTATTCATTCAGTCAAATCCCGTATGACATGGTTCATTCTAGCTTTCTCCCTCCTTGAAGATAGCCATATTTGAAAGGTTTTTGAGTTATAGTAACATACTGCCTTCCATGAAATTTGGGAGAGGGGGTAGGGGAAGACAAGTGTGCCCTGAACCTATTTGCTGCCAATCAAGTTTTAATCAAGTTATCTGTGCATGCATGCACACACACATGCACACACGCACACACACACACGATAGAATGATGTGTCCTAAGATAACATTTCTCATGTTATATGAGGGTCTTATCATCCCTTTTGCTTGAAGGGATCAAAACCTGAAAGTACTGTCTGTATACCTCACCCACTTTGATAACCGGAGACCACGAACATCAAAGAATTCCAGCTGGAAAGCTGTGGTTATTTCTATGTTTGTTTTTTACTTTGTAGCATCTTCTTTTGAACGATGACTAAGGCCTTTTGATCTGAACTGCTTCCAAACAGCTTTCACATCCCAGATAAAGAGTTAGTCTTTTGTTCCCGATTTATGGGACACAGACCTCATGGGGAAGACAGTGGGCTCTCGAATCTGTACACAGGGGCCCCGATAAGGTGGCTACAGAGGCCAGGCACGTTACACGTGTGAGAAGGGGCTGGGTGAGGACTCTGGCAAACGGGAAATCACATGATCTGTTACAGAAATGCAGGCCCATTGTTGCCAGGTCTTCTGATTTTGGGGGGGAAACCAGACATCTACATTTTTGTATAAACACCTACAGTTTTGAAATGTTGGCTATGATTGTCAGTCTTTCCAGAATACTGCAAGAGCCAACCAACATATGTACTCTGGCAGGATCGCCAGTTTGGGGATCTTGGTATCTGAACTCTCTTGTTGTAAAAAAAAAAAAAAAAAAAAGCATAGGCTGAGTGTGGTGGCTCATGCCCATAATCACAGCACTTTGAGAGGCCAAGGTAGGCAGGTCACTTGAGGTCAGGGGTTCAAGACCAGCCTGGCCAACATGGCGAAACCCCGTCTCTACTAAAAATACAAAAATTAGCTGGGTGGGCTGGGCGTGGTGGACCACACCTGTAATCCCAGCACTTTGGGAGGCCAAGGGGGGCAGATCACAAGGTCAGGAGTTTCAGACTAGCCTGGCCAACATGAAACCCCATCTCTATGAAAAATACAAAAATTAGCTGGATGTAGTGGCACACGCCTGTAGTCCCAGCTACTCGGGAGGCTGAGGTAGGAGAATCACTTGAACCCGGGAGGCGGAGGTTGCAGTGAGCCGAGATCATGCCATTGCACTCTAGCCTGGGTGACAAGAGCAAGGCTCCATCTCAAAACAAACAAACAAACAAACAAACAGATTAGCCGGGCGTGGTGGCACACAACTATAATCCCAGCTACTCGAGAGGCTGGGGCACGAGAATCACTTGAACCCAGGAGGTAGAGGTTGCTGTGAACTGAGATCGTGCCACTGCACTCTGGCCTGGGCAACAGAGTAAGACTCTGTGGGAAAAAAAAAAAAAAGCATAAAAGCTCAACTATATGGGGATCCATGAATATCTTTTTATTTTAAAAAGGGGTCCCACATATTAGAAAACATGGGTAACATTGGGTCATTTTGTCTTGCAACAACATTCAGTTTTATTTCTTTCCTGAGCTGATGAGCTTCCAGACAACTTGGAATCTAGATTCTCTGGAGGTTGAAGAATTAACACTGGAACTGAACAAACCACTAAAGGCAAAAATGACCCAACTCAGTCAACTTGTCTGTGAGGCATATGTGGTGCAGGGAGAAGTGTGGTGTCCTGCAGCTCACGACAGTCACAGAGAGTGTGCAGGCAGGAAAGGACTTCAGCCTGCCCAGTGATTATACATTTCTCATTCCCTAAGGTCATCATTGTTTCTTTCGCTTTTCTGACTCATGACTCTCCCTCTTGGGGCTATGGGGATTGCACAAGGCACAAGGGAATGGAGCTGGGGGAATTATTCTCCATCCAGCAGGGCCAGGCCTCTGGAAAACCATACTTCCTTCCTTCATCTTCGCATGCAGCATTCGTCTCTCACCCAAGAGAGCACTATTCTATTCATCAGCAACAAAAGAGTGGAGACATCAATGATCATTTTCTCACAGTTTAAAGCAACTGCCTATTCTGCTCCTCTGGACCTTTCCATAGCTGTATTTCCTTTCTGCTTTCTGAGATCTCTGTGGTTGGGGATAGATCTGGAATTGAAAATCATGATTTGACTGAGTGATTCATCCTGGGATAGTTCTGAGTATTTAATGAGATGGCATAGGTGAAGGTTCTAGATCCAGGCCTTAGACACTGTTTCTAATCTCTCTCCTGCTATCCCCATGCCCAGAATCCCTAGGGCCTTGGGCAGCCTGGAAAGCAGCAAAAGTCACTCAACCTCCTTCTAATTCCTCATCACTTGTCATCCGACTTCCACTCTTGTCTGCCTCCAATCCGTTTTCCACAATGTAGCCTGAGTAATCTTTTGAAAACATCTGTAAGGTAGTGCTATCCTTCTGCTTAATATTCTCCAACAGCTTCCCATGGGTCTGCAAAAATAAGCCTCCTTATCACAGCCAAAGCCTTGCTACTCAAAGAGTGGCCCTTGGACCAGGAGTATACAGCGTCACCTGGGAGTTTGTAAGAAATGCAGCTACAAAATACAAAATACAACCAACGGAGTCAGCATCTGCCATCAGGATGGGTTCCAGGTATTGATTTTTTGTTTTTAATTTTTTTATTTTTTAAGGTGCAGTCTTGCTCTGCTGCCCATGCTGGAGTACAGTGGCATGATCATAGCTCACTGCAGCCTTGAACTCCTGGGCTCAAGCCATCCTCCCACCTCAGCCCCTAGAATAATGGAGACTAGAGGCATGCACCACTATGCCCAGCTAATTTTTTTGTTTTTGTTTTTGTTTTTGTTTCTGTTCTTTTTGAGACAGAGTCATGCTCTGCTGCCCAGGCTGGAGGACAATGGTGCAATCTCGGCTCACTGCGACCTCTGCCTCCCAGATTCAAACAATTCTCGTGCCTCAGCTGCCCAAGTAGCTGGGATTACAGACACACACCACCACACCAGGTTAATTTTTGTATTTTTAGTAGATACGGAGTTTCACCATGTTGGCCGGGCTGGTTTTGAACTCCTGACCTCAAGTGATTCACTAGCCTCGACCACCCAAAGTGCTGGGATTACAGGCATGAGCCTCTGAACCTGACCTAATTTTTTTTTAAATAGAGATAAGGTCTTGCAGTGTTGCCAGGCTGGTTTTGAGCTCCTGGGCTCAAGCAATCCTCCTGCCTGAGCTTCCCAAAGTGTTGGGATTACAAGCATGAACCACCGCACTTGGCCTAGTATTTTTTAACGCTCTCCTGGTGATTGTTAAGGTGCAACAGGGACTAAAAACAACTGCTTTGCTCCATTTTCCCTTTCCCTCTCCAGCCTCATTTCAGCCACATTCCTCGCTCTCTCCTCTACTCCAGCCTCACCCACCTTTCTGTCATACTCTAGGAAAGTCTTGGGTCCACAGTTACTGCATTCCCACTACCTAGAAAGGAATTCTCATGGTCGGCTTCACTCATCATTTAGAACTCTATGTATTTATTTATTTATTATTTAGTAGAGGTGGGGTCTCACTGTGTTGCCTAGGCTGGTCTTGAACTCCTGGCTTCACGTGATGCTCCTGCCTCAGACTCCTAAAGCGCTGGGACTGCAGGTATGAGCTACCGCGCCTGGCCTAGGACTCTATTTAAATGTCAACTTCTCAGGGAATCTTCCTTTGCTACTCCCACCCACCACCACCTCTCTTACCTCTTTGCCTTGTTTTACTCCCTTCAGGATTCATTGCTCTCTGCAGTTACCTTGTTTCTGTATTTGCTTGCAAAGTGGCTGTATTCCTTCACTAGAACTTCCTTGTTTAGAATTAGGTTGGGAGGCGGAGACAGGTGGATCGTCTGAGCTCAGGAGTTTGAGACCAGCCTGGGCAACGTGGCAAAACCTCATCTCTACCAAAAATACAAAAAATTAGCTGGGCTTGGTGGTATGTGCCTGTGGTCCCAGCTACTCAGGAGGCTGAGGTGGGAGTGTAGCTTGAGTCTGGGAGGCAGAAGTTGCAGTGAGCTGACTGCACTCCAGCCTGGGTGACAGATCAAGACCCCCTCTCAAAAATAAATGAACAAAAGAATTAGGTGGTGCACACCTGTGGTCCCAGCTACCCCATAGGCTGTGGTGGGATAAGCCCAGAAGTTCAAGTCCAGCCTTGACACAACACAGAGAGACCCCCATTTTTAAAAAGTAAATAAAATAAAAACAGTTTCAGTTCCAGGAAGATAGTGACCTTGTGGTTTTATCTATCAACAGGACTGGATTAATAGCAAACGAAAGCAGGTGTTTTGGACAAGAATATGTGGCGGCCGGGAGCGGGGAGTGGAAAAAGAAAAAGTCTTTTAAAATGAGATTTGCTATCTCAAAAACTTATTAAAGCAGTCATCATGGAAAAAAATAGATTTTTTGGACTTCCTTATACATTTTAAGGATAGGGTTTCCTTTTTAATTACGCATAGGAAAGAGTATTACCTTCTTAATGCCTAGAACATTCAAGTTCTTTTAGCTTTTTAAAAATTAAAGTGCACATACAGAGAAATGCACACAGTGTAGGTATACAACTCAATGAAATTTCATAAACTGAACACCCAGTTTCAGCACCCAGATCAAGGAATAGCACCTAATAAGCCCATAGAAGCTTCTCTCATGTTCCTTCTGGTCACTACCAGCCCTGGGAGTCCACTAACCTGACCTCCCACAGCACAGACTGGGGTATTTGGTTTTGTTTTGTTTTTATAGACAGTCTCACTCTGTTGCCCAAGCTGGAGTGCAGTAGCGCAGTCTCAGCTCACTGCAACCTTAACCTCCTAGGCTCAAGTTAGCCTCTCCAGGACCTGGGCCTACAGGTACACGCCACCATGCCCAGATAATTTTTGTATTCATTTGTAGAGACAGGGTCTCACCATGTTGCCCAGGCTGGTCTCGAACTCCTGAGCTCAAGTAATCCACTCGCCTCATCCTCCCAAAGTGCTGGGATTACAGGCATGAGCCACCGCGCCCAGCATGATTTCTTTTTTTAAGTTTTAATCCAACGTTATTACCTCTGTGACCCAGTAACTGGAACGGTGCCTGGCAAAAACAAGATGTCAATCAGTGTGTGTTGAATAAACTAATTGGTAATCAATTAATTACTTTCCTCCATTAGTCTCCACGCACATCCTTTGTGGAGAATCCAGAGAGTGTGGCTCTCAGGGGCTGAACTGTCAAATTTGAGTAACAAAAAAGTGATGGAACCCTAATATAATTGATGGATCCTGGGTGGTGATGAAGTATCAATATAGGTTCATCAGCTGTGTGTGACAAATGTGCCATTCTGGTGGGGGATGTTGATAATAGGGGATGCTATGCGTGAATGGGGACGGGCGATATGGGAAATCTCTGTACCTTCTGCTCAGTTTTTCTGTGAGCCTAAAACTGCTCTAAAAACTAAAATGTGTATGTATAATATATATACTTATATACATAAATATATGTGTGTGTGTGTCTGTGTGTATGTATGTGTGTCTGTGTGTGTGCGTAGACAGGTTTAGAGACAGGTTTGCTCTGTCACCCAGGCTGGAGTGGAATAGGGTGATCATAGCTCACTGCAGCCTCCAACTCCTGGGCTCAAGTGATCCTCCACCTCAGCCTCCTGAGTAGCTGTTGCACCCAGCTAATATATTTTTTTTTAATTATTTTACCATCACTATCGGAAAACTAACAGAGGAACAGAAAACCAAACACTCATTCATAAGTAGGAGCTGAACAATGAGAACACACGGGCACAGGGAGGAGAACATCACACACCGGGGCTTGTTGGGGGTAGGGGGCAAGGGGAGGGAGAGTGCTGGGACAAACACCTAATGCATGCAGGACCTATAACCTAGATAACAGGTTGATGGGTGCAGCAAACCACCATGGCACATGTATACCTATGTAACAAACCTGCACATTCTGCACATGTATCCCAGAGCTTACAGTAAAATTTTAAAAAGAATTTTAAAAAGAAGGAAAAAAATGATTTTATAGAGATGAGGTCTTGCTTTGTTACCCATGCTGGGGTCTGGAACTCCTGGCCTTAAGCAATTCTCTGCCCTCTGCCTCCCAAAGTGCTGGGATTGCAGGTGTGAGCCACTGTGCCTGGCCTGTGTACATAATATAGACACATTTAAGTGATGGCCTCAGAGCTGACCTCAGCCTCCTTTAGATCCAAGGCAACTGACAGGTACATTTACCAGCTGTGGTTGG
>NW_012103365.1:2829801-2830810 GCF_000951045.1 Mandrillus leucophaeus
CCCACCTCTGGACTAATAAAGATTCCTTCCACTCATTTGGTATCTTCCTCGCCCACTTCTTTGCCTCTAACACCAGGTACCACAATTTCTTTAATGTACAGCTGTCCCCAATTGAGAGAAGCCTTCTCGGACACTCTCTGCCCCACGCCAAATTCCTGCCCACCCTTATCCGAACACATACACACAACCCACAGTTTGCATCAGGCAGGATACTCTGCACTATCCTGGGCACAATAATAATAACCTCTGCCTGCACTGCCGTGCTAGAGATTCACTTACAGCCCCTCATTCAGCCCTCTCACTCCAGCCCATGAAGCCCCTCCTGACCTCACCCCCATTTTACAGATGGGGAAAGTGAGGATCCAGGAAGTTGACTGACCCCCGGTCTCTCAGCTTGTAAGAGACCAAGACTGGCCCCTTAGTCTGTTTGACACGGAGGGCAGATGTGGGGGCAACACCGTTCTTATCCGACACAACTGGTTCGCAGCTGAGCGCCGCTCTGGTAACTGTCTCGGCACAAAGGAGCTGCCTCAGCCAAGGTCGCACCTGCTTCCCAGAGGCCTCCCACATCCAATAGCTGGGCAATATGGGGTATAGCGGTTCATCTAGCTTGCCTTCGTTCTGGACATCTCCAAATGCCATCTTTGTTGTTGTTCTTGTTGTTTTGTTTTGAGACAGGCTGGAGTGCAGTGGTTCGATCTCAGCTCACTGCAACCTCTGCCTCCCAGATTCAAGCGATTCTCCTGCCCCAGCCTCCCAAGCAGCTGGGATTACAGGCACGCACCACCATACCCAGCTAATTTTTGTACTTTTAGTAGAGATGGGGTTTCACCATGTTGGCCAGGTTGGTCTTGAACTCCTGACCTCAAGTGCTCCGCCCACCTCAGCCTCCCAAAATGCTGAGATTACAGACATGAGCCACTGTGCCTGGCCTGTGTACATAATATAGACACATTTAAGTGATGGCCTCAGAGCTGACCTCAGCCTCCTTTAGATCCAAGGCAACTGA
>NW_012103365.1:2830905-2835977 GCF_000951045.1 Mandrillus leucophaeus
ATGTTGGCCAGGTTGGTCTTGAACTCCTGACCTCAAGTGCTCCGCCCACCTCAGCCTCCCAAAATGCTGAGATTACAGACATGAGCCACTTCGCCCAGCTTCCAAATGCCATCTTGACTTGAGTCCCCACAGGACTGGCTGAGTCCACTGTGACAACTGACAGCCGCATCGCAGATCTTCCTCTCCCTCTGTCTGGTCCTGCTTCCCCCTGCCCACAACATGGGGGTTCTTCCCAAAAGTCCATCCCAAAAAACCTCTGGTACACAAATCTCTGTCCTAGAGTGTGTATTCTGGGGACACAATCTAAGACAACAGTCACCCACACACTAAAGTATGCTCCACTGTAAACTCTACCACGGCTCTCTCCATCATGCACCCAACAAACGGAGGACGAACAGAGCCACTCAAGCCCCTCCATTTCTCTGTGCACCCATGGAAGAACTGGAGGTCCCCACGCATGACAGAATGGTGGCCTGAAACATGGGGCCAGGGAAGAAATCCTGCCTGGTAGGTAATTTCATTGCATTGTTGCATCCTTTGCATTTCTGATTCATAACTCTACTTCTTGGGGTTGGTGGTATCTCCCAAGATGAGGTGGGCGGGGGTGGCCATTGTCCCTCCGGCAGCCCAGGGCTTGCAATAGAAGAATCTCTCTTTTTTGGTCCAATGGTGCAAGATCTGTGCTCTCTCATCTGTATCCGAGTGAGCAATGGGTTTGCCCATATGGCTGACTCTCCCACGGCACTCTGAACTGTTGACGTGTGGAGCCAACACTTACTTGCATCCAAAACTCCTGGGCAAAAAACAGGATCTTTGACTGTGGATACTCAGAAAACATTGCTTGAATGAAGAGATGAGCGGGTACCTGGGAAAAAGTCTATTAACGGTGGAATGACCACGCTTGGTGGGTCACTCCTAGGTCACTCACCGTATCATTGAGGAGAGTTGTCTGTGCTCCTGGCGGAAGCACCCTGTCCAGTCCTCATTGCTTCCTGTTTCAGAAGCTGCCTGCTCTTCTAGTTCCTGCAGCAATCTGAGGTGTGGCGGGCACTCCCATTTCCCTCCCCTGTGCTTGAGAATCTGTAGAAATTGTGCAACTTTGTGCTGCTGGGTTCCATCCATCGCCTCTGCAAGCTGTCCTTGCAGCTGGACAGTATTTACCTGCTTCTATATTCCTACGTCTTCTTGTGCAGGCCTGAGCCCATTGTAAGTACTTAATTAATATTATCAGGCCAGGTGCCGGGGCTCACACCTGTAATCCCGGCACTTCGGGAGGCCAAGGTGGGAGGATCGCTTGGCTCAGGAATTCAAAACCAGCCTGAGCAACCCCAGCTCTACAAAAGATTTAAAAATTAGCCAGGCATGTTGGCATGTGCCTCCCAGCTACTTAGGAGACTGAGGTGGGAGGACTGCTTGAGCCCAGGAGTTCAAAGCTGCAGTGAGTGCTGATCTCGTCACTGTGTCCAGCCTGGGTGATGATGGAGTGAGACCCTGTCTCAAAAAAAAAAAAAAAAAAAAAAGATAATTAATTAATATTATCATTAGTAAAAGTGAACAATTTAACAATATTTACTATGTGCCACTGGCCTGGCTACATTTCTTAAATTGGCTCACTTAACCTTCACAGCAGCCCTACCGATAGTTATTCTCATTTTGCAGTTGTAGGAACTAAGACACAGATGTGTCAAGCAACCTGCCTGAGGTTACACAGCTAAGAAAGCAGTGGCAGCTGGCTCTGAGTGCAGGCACTTAACTACTGCTCGATTATCTCTTCAATGCGCACAAAGTTAAGGCATTTGAACAGAGGTAAGGACTAATGATTATGCGGAGTAGAAAAAGAAGGCAGCAAATAAACGACATCTACTGCCTAATATGCACCAGGTGCATCCCATACTTTATGTCTTTTACTTCCAACAGCTGTGCTATGAGATAAGGGCAGCTCAGAGAGGTTAAGTAACTTGCCCAAGGTCATCACAGTAAGCACCAGAGCCAGGATTCTAATGCAGGCTTCCTGGCACCTGTCAGAGTCACTTCACTCTTTACAAAAAGCTATGAGCCACAGAATGTTTCCAGCATAACAGAACCACCACATAAGCTTCTAGCTCAGGTTGTGACCTCCTGGCAGGCTGCCTCATGACTCATTTGTCTTGGTTTTGCACGCAGTTCCAAGCACAATGCCTATTGAGTGAGCAGATGAATTACAATTCACGTACTTTCATGCAGGGGTGCCCGGTGCCTGGTGGGATTCGGTAGCAACAGTGCAAGGACATGCTGTGTAAGTGATGATTTCTCCACAAAGCAGTAAGAATAACCTTTTTACAGAGTAAATCAGATCATGTCCTGCCATGGGATGGCAGAGAGGGCCTCTCTGAAGAGGTAACATTTTGAACTGAGACCTGAGTGGGAATACAGAGGAGGAGATGGATTCCAGGCAGAGGGCATGGCACGTGCTAAGACCCTGGGATAGTAAGGAGCCTGAGTGTGACCAAGGGGATCCAGAGGAGGGCTGGACAGTGGACAGGAGCTGGATCACGGAGGGTGTCATGCTACATCGCGGGGACTTCAGACGTAATTTTAAATAGGACAAAAAGCCACTAGAGAGCTTTAAAGCCATGGAGTCATGTGAAGTGGCTTTGTGTGTGCAGGTGTGAAATGTCACTATGAGAAAGAAATGAGCGAGACCAGAAGCAGAGTGATCACAAGGGAGATTGCTGGGGCCATCCAAGTAAGGGATGGTGATGGCTTGGACCAGCATGAGGAAGGGAAGGATTCCAAAGAGAGACTATGTTTTGTAGATTGAGCTGACAGACTCTGTGGACAAATTCAGTGTTTGAAAGTCAGAGAAAAGATACCAAGAAAGCTCTTCGGAGTGAGTCAGCAATGAAAATAGCTCTTATTTAAACAGTGTTAGGCTGGGCACCATGGCTCACGCCTGTAATCCCAGCACTTTGGGAGGCCAAGGTGGGCGTATCACTTGAGGTCAGGAGTTCAAGACCAGCCTGGCCAGCATGACAAAACCCTCTCTATTAAAAATACAAAAATTTTAGGTGTGGTGGTGGGCGCCTGTAATCCCAGCTACTTGGGAGGCTGAGGCAGGAGAATCTCTTGAGCCCAAGAGGTGGAGGTTGCAGTGAGTCGAGATTGCACCACTGCACTCCAGCCTGGGTGACAGAGTGAGACTCCATCTCAAAAACAAACAAACCAACACAAAATATTGTTTATGACATGCCTGACACTGTTCTAATCACTTAACCTATATTACCTCATTTAGTCCTCACAAAGCCCCTGGGAAATAGGTATTGTTGTTAACCCCATTTTACAGATTAGGGAAATTGAGGCACAGAGTGGTTAAGTGGCTCACCCAAGGTCGCATACCTGGTAGGGGGTGCTGCTGGGATTTGAATCTGGATAGTTTGCCTCTAGAGTCTATACACCAGAATTTCACCCTGTATTCTCCCCAAAGAGCAATGTTCATGAAACAGGAAGTTTTCCAGGCTCCCTGCATCCTTCCCTGAGCCTTTCAGTCAATATACACAAATTGGCTCCGGGGAGCTACTTGCTGAAGATGTTTGAGGTCCAATGGAGGCAAACATTCCTCCAGGACACAGTCTAGACAATGTCCCTGCACCCGTTTCCATGTTGGGAAGCAGGAAACCAGCCCAGGGGCACTTGGGTTGCCTTCATTAGCCACAGCGTGAGGCAGAAGTTAAGAGCAAAAGCTCTGCAGATAGATCCAAGGCAATTTACAAGATCTGTGTGTGTCCCAATTTTCTCATCGGTGAAACGGGGACAGTGTTAATATCCCATGGGGTTATTATGAGTTAGTGTGTGTAAGGCGCCATTAAAAAGTACCAAGTGTGGTGGCTCGCACCCGTAATCCCAGCACTTTGGGAGGCCGAGGAGGGTGGATCACCTGAGGTGAGGAGTTCGAGACCAGCCTGGCCAACATGGTGAAACCCCATTTCTACTAAAAATACAAAAATTAGCCGGGCATGGCGGCGCTGCCTGTAGTCCTGGCTATTCGGGAGGCTGAGGCAGGAGAATCACTTGAACCTGGGAGGCAGAAGTTGTAGTGAACCGAGATTGTGCCACTGCACTGCAGCCTGGGTGACAGAACAAGACTCCATTTCAAAAAAAAAATACCAAGTACATTCTAAAAGCTTTTACAGTATGTAATAAAGAAATTAAATGGGCCTGGCATGGTGGCTCACACTTGTAATCCCAACACTTTGGGAGGCCGAGGCAGGAGGATCACCTGAGGTCAGGAGTTCAAGACCAGCCTGGCCAACATGGTAAAACCCCATCTCTACTAGAAATACAAAAATTAGCTGGGTGTGGTGGCAGATGCCTGTAATCCCAGCTATTTGGGAGGCTGAGGCAGGAGAATCGCTTGAACCCAGGAGGCAGAGGTGAGCCAATATTGTGCCACTACACTCCAGCCTGGGCGACAGAGCAAGACTCTGTCTCAAAAACTAACTAACTAACTAACTAAAATTAAGTGATGGAGGGTAAGGGCACAAGGGAAAGAGAAATAGTCTCCAAGCCAGGACTATTGTCCATAGACCAGGGTATTTCTGGTCATGATCAGTCATCATGTCTGTCCCTATTTGATTTGAGAAAATGTTAAAGTCAGCCTGCACCAATCTGCTCTCAGTATGGAGTCAGAGTCAATGAGAAGGAGTGGTGGAGCCAAACATTTGTGGCTGAGGCTGAACAGCACTAAGCAGTGAAGAAATGTGGTTTGTGCTTGGTTCGCAGTATACTGGTGGGGAAGCTGCAGGTCTAATATGGATCTGAGTGAGAACCCAGACCACTGGATGTCTCCGCTCTGCTATTCCACAAGTCCCTCCAACTCTTCCTGCCATAACTGAGCCGAGCATCTCCTCCTGTCCCATCTATCCTCCCCATCTGTGCTCCTTTTCCTAATTTGGTGACTTGCATAATGAAAAGAAATACAAAGAGTATGAAGTCCAAAGTCAGATTACCTGGGTTCTAAACCCAGCTCTGTCACTTGTTAGCTATGCTTCCTAGCATAAGTTCCTTACCCTCTCTGTGCTTGTTTTCTCAACAGT
>NW_012103365.1:2836502-2837406 GCF_000951045.1 Mandrillus leucophaeus
TTCGACAGGGGGAAAGGTCTTCTCCAAATCCCAGGAAGGGATGTTTGGACTCCTGGGGTTTACTTCCCAAGCTGCCAAAACACACCTATCACATCCTGTCTCTTATACACATCTGAAGAGAAAGAAAGAAGAGAAAGAAAGGAAAGAAAGAAAGAAAGAGAGAAAGACAGAAAGAAAGAAGAAACAGAAAGAAAGAAAAGAAAAAAGAAAGAAAGAAAGAAAGAAAGAAAGAAAGAAAGAAAGAAAATAAAGAAAGCTTCTGTCATCCAGTAAGCACTGAATAAACAGCAATTAATGCGTATAGCCATTAGTCTTTTTAAAAAATAACAGTAGCTAGAACATATTCATTAAAACATTCACTATTCCAAGACCTTTTTATAGTGAACTCCTTTATTTCTCAAAACAACCGTCTGAGATAAATCCTATTATTAGCTCCAATTTACAGAAGAGGAAAATGAAACTCAGAAAGGCCAAACAACGTGCCGCGGGTCACACAGCTTGAAGTAATACAGTTGGGATTTAAACTTGGGCCCTCTGGCTCCAGAGTCAAAGCTCATAAACCCTACGCTAAGTTGTCTCAAGAGTTCCTTTTGGCACTTTTACATTTTTGATTTTTTTGATTTTTTACTTACTTATTATTTGTTTTTAGAGACAGTATCTCACTCTGTGGCCCAGGCTGAACTGCAGTGGCACGATCATAGCTCAGTACATCCTCAACCTCCTCAAGTGATTCTCCTGCCTCAGCCTCCTGAGTAACCTCAGCCTCCTGAGTAACAAGAACTACAGGCACATGCCACCACACCCAGCTAACTTATGTACAGACAAGGTCTTATTATTTTGTCCAGGCTGGTCTCAAACTCCTGACTTCAAATGGTGCTCCTGCCTCAGCCTCCCAAAGTGACTT
>NW_012103365.1:2839411-2841564 GCF_000951045.1 Mandrillus leucophaeus
TTCTTTCTTTCTTTCTTTCTTTCTTTCTTTCTTTCTTTCTTTCTTTCTTTCTTTCTTTCTTTCTTTCTTTCTCTTTCTTTCTTTCTCTTTCTTTCTTTCTTTCTCTTTCTTTCTTTCCTTTCTTTCTCTTTTTCTCTCTCTTCCTTTTTTCTCTCTTTCTCTCTCGTTCTCTCTTTCTTTTTCTTTTTCTTTTTCTTTTTTTTTTAACAGTCTCACCCTGTTGCTGAGGCTGGAATGCAGTGGCATGATCTCGGCTCACTGCAACCTTCACCTCTTCCCAGGTTCAAGCAATTCTCCTTCCTCAGTCTCCCAAGTAGCTGGGATTACAGGCATCCACTACCATGCCCAGCTAATTTTTGTGGTTTTGGTAGAGATGGGGTTGCGCCAGGTTGATCTGGCTGGTCTTGAATTTCTGACCTCAGGTGACCCACCTGCCTTGGTCTCCCAAAGTGCTGGGATTACAAGTGTGAGCCACTGTGCCCGGCCCATCATCTTAATTAATAACATTTACCGAGCATGTACTGTGTGCCAGGTAGCATGCCAGGCACTTCCCAGACATTGTTTCGTTTAATGCTACAGCAAAAGTAGAGAGCTCGTACTATTATTATCCCTGTTTCACAGAGGAGGAAGCTGAGGTTCAGAGAGTGTAAGCAAGCTGTCCAAGATCACACAGCCTGGGAGCCAGGCTATCGCCATCACTTTAACATCTCTGCTTTGGGGGGCTCTCAGGAACCGTCTGGACTTCATCCATCATGCAGGGCACCAAGAGCAGGCACAGCTATCCTTTCTCACCTCCTCTTCCAACCCGTGGCAGGAGCCCTCCCCATTGTCGGAGCTATGCCATCTCCTGAAACATGCCCCCATGCCTTCCCAGGGCAGCACCCTCACTGAGGACCAGGCTTGGCCTGTCCTTCAAGCCCCACCCAAATGCTTGGCACCCTGAGAGCATTCTCTGCCTGCTCTAACGTGGAGTCTGTCTTTGTGAGTCCGTGTTCTCTCTCCCCAGCGAGACAAAGCTCCTGCGGGAAGGACATGGCCTGCTTTTCTGTGTCCCCCACAGAGCCAGCATGGCGTAGGCACCATGTTGCTTACTGGGGCATCAACTGATTGATTCATCTGTGGCTTCCCGGTGCTCTGGGCACCTTCCCAGTCCTCCTCACAGCAGCCCCAGCTAAGACACCCCCAGACTCCACTGCACTCCCCAAAGACCTTAGGGCCTCTGACCAGACCCAGACTGACCCAGGCTGTTCCTTCCCAGCCCTGGGTTCCTGGGAGTGATTGACACAGCTCGGCCCAGTTAATCTGGCTTCCCCCACATTCCTGACACAGTGGCCCCATGTGGTGTGGAAACAAACAGACCTGGTGGAAATTCCAAACTAACAGCATATTTCAAAAAGACCTTTGTTCAAATTCCGGCCTCGCTGCTTGGCTGGGTCATCCTTAAATAATTTATCTTCCCTGAGTATTAGTGTCCTTGCCGGTGAAATATGGATTAGAATGCACAGGGACTCACACAGCATGGAGAAAGTCTAGTATAGTACCTGGGACAGACACATAATGACACCAGTTTCCTACATAGGGAACTCCTGTGAATGAAAGAGTCCCACGAGTGACCCGTCAGGCTACATAATAACCATCATCATCATTATTGCTCACACATCCCATGTCTCAGGGACATGCTAGGTGCTTTATATTATCTCATATAATTGGCCATTCCAGTTTTCCAGTTGAGGAAACTGAAGCTTAGAGATGTTGAGAAATTCAAACAAGGTTACATGGGTAAGAAGGTGTAGAAGAAGGCCAGACTCAGTGGCTCTCACCTGTAATCCCAGCACTTTGAGAGGCCGAGATGGGTGGATCACTTGAGGTCAGGAGTTCGAGACCAGCCTGGTCAACACGGTGAAACTCCATCTGTACTAAAAAATACAAAACTATCCAGGCATTGTGATGCATACCTGTAATCCCAGCTACTCGGGAGACTGAGGCACAAGAATTGCTTGAGCCCAGAAGGCAGAGGGTGCAGTGAGCTGAGATTAAGCCACTGCCTCCAGCTTGGGTGACAGAGGGAGATTCTGTCTCCAGTACTCCAGTAAGAGAGAAAGAAACAAGGAAGGAAGGAAGGAAGGAAGGAAGGAAGGAAGGAAGGAAGGAAG
>NW_012103365.1:2844374-2846015 GCF_000951045.1 Mandrillus leucophaeus
GCCCAGCTAATTTTTGTATTTTTAGTAGAGATGGGGTTTCACCGTGTTGGCCAGGGTGGTCTTGAACTCCTGGTCTCAAGTCATCCACCCGCCTCGGCTTCCCAAAGTGCTGGGACTCCCAAAGTGCTCACCACACCCGACCTTATGTTTTTAAAAACCTTTACTTTTCTACACCCTTCAGGATAAATGAAAAAATGAAACTGGCCAAAAAGACAGATCTAGCAAGTTTTTTATGTGCCAAAACAGTTTTCCTCAAGGTATGCTTGTCATGGGTTACTGGTGTGCTGAACAGGACCAGTACATAATTTATGGGGTCCAGAGCAAAATGAAAATGGGGAGCCCTTGGTTCAAACAAATATTAAGAATTTCAAGACAGTGACAGACAGTAGAGCACTAAATGAAGCGGAGACCCTTCTCAGTGTGGGACTTCACGTGACTAGTCAGGCAGAAGTCACAGCTTCTTATGCAGAAGTAAGAATCCCCTTGGCCCTCAGGGCAGTCCAGCAGCCACAGGTGATCGAACTCCAGGTCAGGTGTCTAAGGGCTGTGAGCAGCCTTGACCTTTCGCCCAATGCACCTTGATATGAAAAAGTTAGGAAGGAAGACTTGTCCTCGTGGATGAATCTGGACAGCAGGCCCTTCCCTAGTCTCCAGCACAACTGAACCAAAGCCCAGTTCTTTTCCCTAAGATTTATTAACCATCAAAATGTTCTGCATGTGTGGGCTGCCACAGCCCTCACGGTATAGATATATATGTCCCTGTGTTTCCACCGACTCCCAGCAGACATGTGGCAGCTTCATTTTGAAGCCTGGCAAATTCTCCTAGGACTCTCGCCACCGCCGCCGCCGCCTCCTCCTCCTCCTCCTCCTCCAACCTCCACCTACTCTCCTTCATTTTCATGCCTTCCAGGAGTCCCACACAATCAGGAAACCCAAGTGGGTGATGGGAGGATGGAAAATAGGGGCTGCAAGCTCTGAGCATTGTGATGATTGAAAAACCAGAGTCCCTGAGCTCGCAAGGCTGTGAATCCCTTGGGCCACTGCATAAAGAAGCCGCGAGCTTGTGCAAGATAGTTTTGTTCTCCACCTGGGTTCTTCAGGAGGCTCCTGGAACATGGAGGCGTCTTGCCTACCTGACAGTCAAAAGGACTTGGTTCTAGCGGGGAACAATGACCAGCCAGTGGCTGGTGCTGCCACTTCCCTGACATTAGCATCCCTGGTGCCTTCGCAATGCCCCTCAGAATTGTTTTTGGAAATCTATTAAATCGACAAGTATTCATTGAGTGATGTGTCTGGGAGGCAGACCAGATTGTTCTACTGCCGACTGGCTTTGCACCTTTCACCAAAGTTTACCCATCTCTGCATCTCACCCAGACATTCGACAGGGGGAAAGGTCTTCTCCAAATCCCAGGAAGGGATGTTTGGACTCCTGGGGTTTACTTCCCAAGCTGCCAAAACACACCTATCACATCACTTCTTCCTACTCTGATCACCACCCTTACCCTCACCATCATCACCCGCCTGCCTGCCTGACTTCCTTCCTTCCTTCCTTCCTTCCTTCCTTCCTTCCTTCTCCCTCCCTCCCTTCCTTTTTCTTCCTCTTTCTTTCTTTCCTTCCTTCCTTCTTTCCTTCCTTCCTTC
>NW_012103365.1:2848620-2866089 GCF_000951045.1 Mandrillus leucophaeus
GGAAGGAAGGAAGGAAGGAAGGGAAGGAAGGAAAGGAAGGAAGGAAGGAAGGAGAGAGAGAGAGGGAGGGAGGGAGGGAGGAAGGAAGGGAGGAAGGCAAAAAGAAAAAAGAAATGCTGAACCTCAGGCCCCACCCCAGACCTGTTGAATCAGAGCCTGTCTAGCTATGGCCCAGGAATCTTAAGCCAACCCCCCTATGACCTCCACTCCCAGGGATTCTGCACCCCCTGAAGCTTGAGAAGTGCTTCCTTGAAGATGGGGCGATGAGAGGTGAGAATTCCGGCCTCTGGGCCTGTGTGCTTGCTGGTCAACCAGCCCGGATACTCTCCCGCTCATCTTAGTGTGGCTGCTCATGCTTGGCATTTGCTCTCAGCCCAGATGCCCCTTCTCTGAGAGGCTTCCCTAATCTCCGGCTGTGACAGGCTATTCTGCCTCCTGGTTTATTTCCTTCGTGTGATCCTTCTCCATCTCTCGCATATCCACAAAGGCAGGAGCTTTGTCCCTCAGCACCCCTAGAGTCAGGTATGGTGCTTAGCACATAGGAGGCACTCGATATATCCTTTTGCAAATTTTTTTTTATTTTTCATTTTTCTTGAGATGGAGTCGCACTCTGTCACCCAGGCTGGAGTGCAGTGGCACAGTCTCAGCTCACTGCAACCTCTGCCTCCCAGGTTCAAGCCATTCTCCTACCTCAGCCTCCCAGGTAGCTGGGACTAAAGGCATACGCCGCCACACCTGGCTAATTTTTGTATTTTTAGTAGAAATGGGATTTCACCATGCTGGCCAGGCTGGTCTCAAACTCCTGACCTCAGGTGATCCTCCCACTTCAGCCTCCAAAAATGCTGAGATTACAGATATGAACTACCGCACCCAGCCAGTATATCCTTTTTCAAATGAATGAATGAAAAAACAGCAGCTTCTTGCCTAGTGCCCAGACCCTGGGGTCTCACTTCCAGCCAAAACAAGCTACTAGGCTCATCACTCTCTGGTCATACTATGGCACCTTCTAGCAGTATTGGCTCAATGATAATAAATGTCATTGTGATCAGAGTTCATAAGGACATTTTCTGTTGCAGGTGGGTGCGCATGTTACCGAGTGGCTTTGGGCATAGTCCGGGTGCTCTAACCAGAGGAAGGGCAGCTGTTAATGCTGTTCCTCGAAACATGGAATATCCGTGCTACCCACCTCAGGTTGAAGGGATCGGGGGCTAACTAGCCCCTTCCTTCTACCAAGAAGGCAACCCCACCAGTAGGAGGCTCCCTGGCTGCAGGTAGCATCTACCAAGGCTGCTATGTGGTATCTGGACAAGGCATCAAATAAGATCTCACCACATGGTGAGAAAGCTATTTCCTTTTCAATTCACGCTATCTAGCTGGAATTTAATAACATCATTTTGTTTTCATTGTGTTTATTTTTACAGTGGCCTTCTATTTACAGCCAGAGATACTCACTTTCCATTTACAGTTGGGTTATAAAGTTTCCTTTGAAAATAAATTTAAGTTAAAAAAAAAAAAAAGCCGGGTTGATTTAAAGAGTGTCAACTTAAATGACAAACGGAGAGGAAAATGCTTCAAAAGAAAATGACGTTTATTAGGGAATAGGCATTGCAATGGGAACACAGGTGCCATAGTGAACTATGCGCATATTTAGGCAGGGAGGTAAAGGAAGACGAAGGTTTTTAAAGGAAAAATCAGGAGGATTCTGTAATTGTTTTGAGATAATTATCCTTGGCTACAAGGATGAATAACAAGGGTGGTACCAGTTCGAGGTTGGACAGGCAGTTGCTGGGAAGATGTCCTTGTAGACGTATTTTTTTGTGTAAGGTTGCAATGGTCTTTGCGTAAAGTTATGGTTTTTGCAAAAGAAGAGGTCTTGCTTTGTCTCCCAGGCTGGAGTGCAGTGGTGTGATCATGGCTTACTGCACACTTGACCTCCTGGCCTCAATCAATAGCAGCATGCGTCATGCCTGGCTTTTTTTTTTTTCCCGGTAGAGATAGAGTCTTGCTGTGTTGCCCAGGCTGATCTTGAACTCTCAACCTCAAGCAATCCTTCTGCCTCAATCTCCCAAAATTCTGGGATTACAGGCATGAGTCATCATGCCCAGACTTGTCAGGGTTTTTTGTTTGTTTTGTTTTGCTTTTAAGCGGAGTCTCACTCTGTTGCCCCAGGCTGGAGTGCAGTGGCGTAATCTCTGCTTATTGCAACCTCCGCCTCCTGGGTTCAAGGAATTCTCCTGCCTCAGCCTCCCAAGGAGCTGGGACTACAGGTGCACACCACCATGCCCCGCTAATTTTTGTATTTTTAATAGAGATGGGGTTTCACCATGTTGGCCAGGCTGGTCTTGAACTCCTAACCTCAAGTGATCTGCCTGCCTTGGCCTCTGAAAGTGCTGGGATTGTCAGGGTTTGTAACACAAGTGACTCCATTTTTATTCTGACAACTTTCACAAGAGAAATGTAACATAAATATTAAAACATTGACATAAATATATGGAGAAAAGCATAAAAACTGGGGAAGGTGTGGTCTGCTGTACCCATTACGGAATAGGCCCACAGTCTCATACTCAGATGCGTTTCAGAAATTCAAATGTTTAGGATTTTACAAAGGTATGAGGGTTCATTTACCACAGATAACTTAACACCCCCGGGGCAGCACCCTGCTGTCAGATGCATTCATTGCTCTGCAGCAAAACTTAGAAATAATCATAGCAAGTGAAATAAATGAAGACCATGAATACTTTTCCAAGTCAGTTCAGGTCAGATTTTGCTCCCAAGTAAGTCCATGTGACGACCTCACAGTTTGCTGCTGTATAAACTCCAAAGAACTTTAATTTTTTCAGAGATTTTTGGATTTCAGGAGCTTGGATAAGGGATTGTGGGTCTTAGAAATAATGCTAATACTAATATACTAATACTATATTATTATTATAGTATTAGGACGAATACTAATCCTAGCTGAAAGTGAATGAGTATTTTACTGTGTTCTGTGCTTCACTTTCCTTGTTTTCAGTTACCTATGGTCAGCTGAGGTTCGAAAATATTAAATGGAAAATTCCAGAAAGAAACAATTCATATGTTTTTCTTATTTTGTTTTATTTTTGTAGGGATGCAGTCTTGCTCTGTAACCCAGGCTGGAATGCAGTGGCATGATCACACCTCACTGCAGGCTCAACCTCTTAGGCATGAGCAATCCTCCTGCCTCAGTCTCCCGAGTAGCTGGGACCACAGGCAGGCACCACTATGCCCAACTAATTTCTTTTTCATTTTGGGTAGAAAAAGGGTCTCGCTATGTTGCCCAGGTTGGTCTCAAACTCCTGGCCTTGAGTGATCCTCCCACCTGAGCCTCCCAAAGTGCTGAGATTACAGGTGCGAGCCAATGCACCTGGCCCAATTCATGAGTTTTAAACTGCACACTGTTCTGAGTAGCGTGATGAAATCTTGCTCTGTCCCACCCGGGGTGTGAATCCTCCCTTGTCCCAGGTATCCACACTGTAGATGCTAACTGCCTGTTAGTCCCTTAACTATTGGCTTGGTTATCAGGCCCAGCGCAGTGGCTCACGCCTGTAATCCCAGCACTTTGGGAGGCTGAGGGGGGAGGATCACTTGAGGCCAAAATGGTGAAATCCCGTTTCTACTAAAAATACAAAAATTAGCTGGGTGTGGTAGCATGTGCCTGTAATCCCAGCTCCTCAGGAGGCTGAGGCAGGAGAATTGCTTGAACCTGGGAGGCGGAGGTTGCAGGGAGCTGAGATCTCACCACTGCACTCCAGTCTGAGCAACAGAGTGAGACTCTGTCTGAAAAATAAATAAATAAATAAATAAATATGAAATAAAAATAAAAAGAATTGTCTCGGTGATCAGCATTGTCTCGGTTACTAATTGTGTTAGTATTACAGTGCTTGTGTTTAAGTAACCCTAGTTTACTTAATAGTATCCCCAGCGCACAAAAGTAGTGATGCTTGCCATTCGAATATGCCAAAGAGAAGCTGTCAAGTGCTTCCTTTAAGTGTAAAGGTGAAAGTCCTCGACTTAGGAACGAAAAGAAAATCATCTATTGAGGTTGCTAAGATCTAGAGAAGGAATCTCCTATCCATGAAACTATGAAAAGTAAATCCAGGCAAGTTTTGCTGTCACATCTCAAACTGCAAGAGTTATGGCCACAGTGAGTGATAACTTGTATGATGATATACTGTTATAATTGTGCTGTTTTATTAGTTACTGTTGGTACTCTCTTACTGTGCCAAATTGATAAATTATCATAGGAAGGTATGTAGAGGAAAAATCAGTAAAAATAGGATTTGGTACTATTTGCAGTTTCAGACATCCACTGGGGGTCTTGGAATGTATCCCGTGTGGATGAGAAGGGACTACTGTATACCCATTTACCAGACGAGGAAACTGAGGCCTCAAGCAGTTAAGTCACTTGCCAAAGTTATACAGCTAATTCAATGGGGGAACCTGAATTGGAAACCAGACAGGCGGGAGGAGAGCAGTGAAGAGCTCGGAACTCAGACATAGCCACCCTCACCCCCACCCTGTGCCCCGCTGATGACTCTCACTCTCCTATTTGGACTGACATGCTCACATCAGCACCATTCCTTCTGTTAGGTGAGGAAGGAGCACTGTCTCCAGATGCCCCAGAGAACACCGCCCAGCCAGTGCCTGTGAATGACTCTTTTCAGGTCATTAGCACCTCAGAGGAACCCCGGCCACCCTTGGGTACCTGCCACAAGCTGCCAAGAGAAGCTGGATGCTTCACAGCCAGTTTCTCTTAGTCTTCTCCTCTGCCCCCTCCCCGCTAAACACACTCTTTTTTCTCTTTAGTTGCCATTTTTATTGAACAAACAAATCTCGTGCCAGGCAGTGCTTAGCTAAACATTTTCCTATGCATTAGCTCTGTTTTTAGAAGACTTTTACATTTGAAAAATACAGGAAAATGGAGCCAAAAAGAAAAAAAAAGGTAAAACTCCCTCCTAAAGCCCTTTTAAGAACAGAGTGTAAGAAGCAAGTCTTTCCCCTTCAGCTTCTCAAATTCTACCCCCTCCCCAACCCACAGAGTTTCCTTAAAGTAACTTTCTCAATCATTCCGTGTGCATATTGAGACATAGCTATATTCATGTCTTTATCTATGATTATGTCTATAATCTAAATCAGTATCTGCTTATTTTGCCATCAAGCCGCAAAATAGCTCCATACAGTTGCTCAGGTGGTGCACTGCTCAACTCCCAGGGCCACCATTCACATAATCAGCCTTGCAATCCACTCACATATATATTTTTTGCCTTCCAAAATGAGATGAAGGCCAGGTGTGGTGACTCACACCTGTAATCCTAGTACGTTGGGAGGTTGAGGTGGGAGGATTACTTGCACTCAGGAATTTGAGACCAGCCTGGCTAACATGGCAAGAGCCTGTTTCTACAAAAAAAAAAAAACTTTAACTAGCTGTGCATGCTGGCAAATGCCTGTAGTCCCAGCTACTCAGGAAGCTGAGCTGGGAGGATCATTTGAGCCTGGGAGGTTGAGGCTACAGTGAGCCATAATTGAGCCACTGCATTTGACCTGGGCCACAGAGCAGGACTCAAAAAAAAAAGAAAAGAAAAGAAAGAAAGAAAAAGAGAGAGAGAGAGAGAGAAAGAGAGAGATGAGGCCTTCCATATGGACATCTTTCGGGGTCATCATATGGTCAGAGCTTCCTCATTCTTCATGATTGCTGCCTATACTAGACCCTAATAGGGATGGACCTTAGTGAATCTGATCCTTCCCCTAATAAAGATTATCTAAGATGTTCCCAAGCTTTTTGATTTTTACAGTGGCCTTTTAATACTCATAGCAGTCTTTGGAGGATAGCAGCATTACACCTATTTTAAACAAAGAAAACTGAAGCTCAGAGAGGTAGAATAACTAGCTCAGGGGTGCAGTTACTGCGAGGTAGTACCAGGATGCAATCCCAGGTCGGTTTGACTTCATGTTTATATAAAGCCGTTGATACTGAGGTTGGATCACAGCCACTCTCAGTAAGTCAAGATCATCATTCCCACAGGTTGATACTAATAAATATCAATACACAAATGGAGTCATTACCCTTGCCTGGAAGGGCAGTGGGAAGAAAAATAAAACTAACTTTTACTTAGCACTCAGAATGTGTATAGCACCTTACCAAATTTCTTCTTCTTCTTCTTCTTTTTTTTTTTTTTTTTGAGACAGTCTCACTCTGTGGCCCAGGATGGAGTGCAGTGGTGAGATCTCGGCTCACTGCAACCTCTGCCTCCCAGGTTCAAGCAATTCTCCTGCCTCAGTCTCCCAAGGAGCTAGGATTACAGGTGCACGCCACCATACCCAGATAATTTGTGTACTTTTAGTAGAGACAGGGTTTCAACATGTTGACCAGGCTGGTCTCAAACTCCTGACCTCAGGTGATCTGCCCGCCTCGGTCTCCCAAAGTGTTGGGATTACAGGTGTGAGACAACGCACCCAGCCACTAAATTTCTTATATACATTATTTTAATGAATTCTCAAAGAGCCAGACAACAGTAAAGCCTGTTCGAAAGACACTGCCATCCCTGTGTATAAAAAGCTGAAGTTCGACAAAGGTAAAGTCCCAATGTCACACAGGAAGTGGTGGAGCTGGGATTTGAACCGTCATCTGCCTTGCTTGTATTTCTAATGGATACAGAGTTCAGCCCAGGTGTGTGTGAATATAACTTTATTTTTCTGCAAGTGAACTTCGTTTCTTAATTTCCTTGCTAAACCTGCCTCTTGCCTCATTTTTCCACCTCATTTCCTAGTACCATTACTTACCCCAGCCATACACAGGTCAAAAGCATAGACATCATTGGTGCCTGTTTCCCCCACTCCCCATACCCAACACACCAAGTCTCATTGGCTCTGCCTTCAAAAATATCATCGTAGCCAAAGGCAACAGCTTCTCCCACTTCCCCAGCTGCCAGTTTAGCTCAAATCACCATTGCCCCCACCCCAGATCGTTCTCCATCTGGCAGCCTGAGGGACCATTTACAAAATGCATATCCTATCATATTACGCTCCTGCTTAACCCCCCTCCCTGAAACCCCCATTGCCCTTGGAATAAATGCTCCTCAGTGGCCCATGTGTTCTCTCTCCCGTGGCCTCAGCCTTCTCTCAGCCTTTCCCTCCTTCTCCCTCTACTCTGCGGTCCCTACTGGGTGTCTTCTGTCGCTCCATGCACCAGCTCGTGCTGCTACAGGGCCAGCCCTTCCTCTTCCCTCTGCCTGCATTACTTGGCCTGATTTGCAAGGAGGCTGTTTCTTTCCCCTTTCAGCTCTCAGGCCACACAGTCCCCTCAGAGAACCCCTCCCTGCCTCATCACCCTCGGTCACACCGAGCCCCTTATCTTGAGGGTCTTCTTAGCTCTGATTGCTGTTGGAGGTCATTTGTTCCACTGTCCTCCCCGTCCCCTCGGAGGATCCAAGAGTGCTGTATGTCATGCCCCCAAAGCCACAGTGCCTGCAGGGATGCCAGGCATGTAGCAGCTATTTATTGAGTGAAATGAGTGAATGAATTTATGTTATGAGTTCTGTGTCTGCTGGGGGAAGAGGGCAGAAATTTAATATCAACCAATTCTTTAATCTCAGCCAATTCCTTCCCTTGAGGGGTGTCTAAATTCTGGGGGACAGCAGAGGTGGGCACATCTGGTCTGGATCATTGATCCATGACAGCATCTGCTGAGATGTTCTCATTCCCTGGGACAAAAGAAACATCATCAGGTACATGGGAACAAGGGTTGGGGGGACATCAGTTAGCATTCAGCAGAGTCACCCACCACCAATCTTTAGCCCGCTCTATTCTCTCACACTCCTGAGACCAGGAACACTCAGGACCCTGGGAGCTCCCTTTCCCAAGTCCGAGGAGCCAGACCCCAGGGATAGCATACAACAGCTAGAATGCATTGCTGAGCGCAAGCCCCGCCAACCCCAACGAGCTCTGTTGCTGGGAGAAGGTGCTCAGTATTGTTCTGCAGCACGGGCTGGTGATTCACAGTTTCTGAGCCGCCTCATACCCATCACTTTGATGCTCACAACAAGCCCGACAGGTAGGAAAAGTAGAGTTTATGAGCTTCTTTTCACAACTGTGGAAACCAAGATCAGAAATGGTAATGTGAGTTACTCAGGTTTGCAGAGCAGGCATGGAGGCAAAGCTGGGACTGGGAGACTATTACACGGTTAGAGCTTAATAAATGGTAGGTGCTGCTGTTCCAAACAGGTGACGACTCTCAGTTTGTGAGGACTCTCAGTTGCAAAGTACAGAAACCCATTTCAAATGAGCTTAAGCAGCCACATAAGCTATTGGCTGATGGAACTGAAAAACCCAAGGTTTACCTGTTTCAAGCACGGCTGGAGCCAGCGGCTCAAATGATGTTAGCAAGATTCAGACCATCAACACCTCTCAGCTATGTGTTTTCTGCCTTGATTTCACCCTCAAGCTTGCTGTCTCCAAGGTTGGGGGGTGGAGGGCCTGGCAACTGTAGCCCCAGCCCACTAGCTTAGCCACTCAATGGAAAATAACATTTTTCTTTCTCAATATAGCTAATCAAGTTTCCAAGACTATCTTCACTGGATAAACTTGGTCACTTGCCCTCGCCTGAACCAATCACTCCAATCAGGGTGGTGAGGCATGTTGATTGGTCAGATCTAGGTTGTGTCTCACCCTCTTAGCCAACCACTGTAGCCAGGAGAATTTAGAATTCTGATTGGCCAGGACTGAATCACATGCCCACCTCTGAAACTGACAATGGAGTCGCCCTATGCTCACCTCACTCTCTGCACAGGCTGAAGTGGGAGAGAAGGCATTCCCTACAGTGGAATGAGGGTAGCCTTACCAGTGGAAGGGAGAATGGAAGCTCCTCTGGCAGTTAAAACAGGTGTTCCCTCCAGATGCCTGGTACAGACCAGTAACCTCAGCCCCTTGACCATCACAGAGAAGCACACCATGATCTCTCTCCCCTGCCACCTGATCCTGAACCGGTCTAGCTAATGACACCTACCTGGAGGCTCCAGCCTCAAGGCTCAGGTCAGAAACAGAGACTGCCCTCTCCCTGCTAATGGCAGCAGGTGACGGGGATGAAGGAGGTGGCGGCAAATGTGATAATAGCCTGGCTTCCTCCTCATGCAGAGAGGTGAAGTCCTAAGTCTCTAAGAAGTGGCCCAGGCAGGGGCCTCAAATTAAAAACAAACAAACAAACAAACAAACAAAAACCCATAGCAATAAAAGAAGGAAGAGGAAAAGAAGACTTGGGCTCAGAGAGGCTCTGGAATGAAAGGAGAGTCTCAGGCAGTGACGACATGCTAATAAACAAAGATTAACGGACAGTTCATCCAGGCTGGGTGCCATGACTGATGCCTGTAATCCCAGCACTTTGGGAGGCCAAAGTGAGAGAATCACTTGAGCCCTCACTTCGAACTACCCACCAGGAGTTCGAGACCAGCCTGAGCAAAAGAAGAAGACCCTGTTTCTACAAATATATATATGTGTGTGTGTGTGTGTGTGTGTGTGTGTGTGTGTGTGTGTGTGTATAAAGAAAATAAGAAGACCCTGTTTCTAAGAATATATATATATTTTCTTTTTAATTAACTGGGTGTGGTGGCATGTGCTTGTATTCCCAGTCAGTGTGGGGGCTGAGGTTGGGGGTATCGTTTGAGCTCAGGAGTTCAAGGCTGCAGTGAGCTATGATTGTACCACTGCACTCCAGCCTCAGTGACAGAGTGAGAACCTGTTTCAAAAAAAAAAAAAAAAAGAACAGGCCGGGGGCAGTGGCTCATGTCTGTAATCCCAATGCTTTGAGGGACTGAGACAGGAGGACCGCATGAATCCAAGAGTTCAAGACCAGCCTGGGCAACATAGTGAGACCCCATCTCTACAAAAGATGAAAACAGTAATGGGACATAGTGGTGAGCACCTGTAGTCCCAGCTACATGGGAGGCTGAGGCAGGAAAATCACTTGAGCCCAGGAATTTGAGGCTGCACTAAGCTATGATCACGCCACTGCACTCCCGAGTGTCACAGCAAGACCCTGTCTCAGAAAACAAACAAAATAAAAACAATTCAGACATGGAGTACTCATGAGATGAGTACTCAATACTCATCTCATACATTCATTTGTCCACTTGTTTATTTAACAACCTACTATGTGCCAGGTCCTGGGAAGACAGCAGTGAGCAAGACAGAGATGCTCTCTTGGGATTTACAGTGGAGAGGAATAAGCAGACACATCTTTAAGCTCATAGATAATCATTTGTAATAAGTGCCTGAAAGAGAAGCACAGGGTGCTGTGAGGGCAGGTTATTGGATGGCATCAGCCTGGGGACATACTTATGGTAAGATCTGAAGCCCCGATAGAAATTTCTCAAATGCAGGATGGAAAGGGAAGAATATTTGGGGGCTGAGGGTGCTCGTGCAAAGGCCCTGAGGCAGGAAAGATAAAACAAAGCCTGTGTGGCAGGACTTGGGTGAGAAGGATCTGGAGATGGGCTGGGGCCACATCACACAGGATCTCATAGGCCAGGTTAAGGCTTTTTGTCACCATCCAATAAGAAGTTGCCCAAGATCCCTGAAGACATATACAAAAGACAGACTGATGTTCAGGGCACAGTTATAAAGCACCTACTGTGTACCAGCTTGGGTGCAAGACATTTGGGATTCAGTGGTGCTTATATTCAAGGGAATGAGAAGTCAGAAAATAAACTAGGCAATAAATATAAACAAGATGTTTAGCACACTCACAGATCATCGTAAGCTTGGCAAAGAAAGTGACTGGAGATGTTCAAGTGAGGTGAGGAACTGATGGCCCCATGAAGGGCTGGGGGAAAGTGGTCCAGGCAGAAAGAGCATCAGCTGCAAAGGCCTGGCAGCTGTAAGACATGTACTCACCAGTGCACCCACACAGAGTCACATCCACACGCGGATCGTGTGCCCATTTACATTCCTTGCTCTTCCAAAATGTGTCTGCGTCCACCTCTGATAACCTGGGATGCCCCCCACTCTCACCCCGACTTCATCACACACACACATACACCCTTCTGTAGGCTCACTCCACTCAGAGACAGCCCCCGCCACACCCCCATCATATGGCAACTAGCAAAAATCCTGAGAGCTGAGTGGGCAGGGAGAATGGGGATCTGGGGGAGGAGACAGCACCCTCCTTCCCTTCTCCAGCCAAGAGGCCTGTGGACAGCTCAGATTCGAGCAGGGGTGTGGGAACCACCAGGACGTCCATGCAAGTTGGAGGGAGGCGTCCAGGTCTTTACCTTGCAGAACTAAATCCCAGTGTGGTGTTTGCTCAAAACGCCAGAACTATTCCTGGATGTCAGGTGCAGTTAATGGTTGCCATGGCAACCGCCCATGCTTAATGAATAGAAGAGAGTAAAAGACGCCCAGGATAAATGTCAGGGACCGGGATAGATTTGCTTGGGAGCAAATCTGTTAGCGCTGGGCAGAGCTGACCAGTGAAGGTTGAAATGAGCAGTCCAGGGTAGCTGGAGACAGATCCAGGAGGCTCTCTTCTCTTTCTCAGCTTAGCATAGTCAGAATGCTAACATTTCACAAAATGTCAAAAAGCGTGGCTCTTTATACAGACAGTTAAACATAGGCTCCAGTTTTGCGGGTTTGATTCTGCACATGTTTATGGAGTTTGCAGGGAACAGAAATCTAAGCTCAGGTCTCTGAGGAGTTGAGACGTCACTTTTTTTTTGTTGTTTTTGTTTTTAACTCTTCCTGCATTACCTTTTTAAATGAAGAAAGTGTCAAATTAGGGTCAAAAATAATCTTTTAAACTCTGAACCTCAACACATTAGACTGTCATGCTGCTATTTACATGCTGCTTACAGGATTAGAAAACAACTGGCAGTGGCTGGGCCACGGTGGCTCACGCGTGTGATCCCAGCACTTTGGGAGGCCGAGGCAGGTGGATTACTTGAGGTCAGGAGTTTGAGACCAGCCTAGCCAACATGGTGAAACCTGTCTTTACTAAAAAAATACAAAAACGAGTTGGGCATGGTGGCATGCACCTGTAATTCCAGCTACTTGGGAGACTGAGGCACGAGAATCTCTTGAACCACAGGAGATGGAGGTTGCAGTGAGCTGAGACTGAGTTACTGCACTCCAGCCTGAGCAACAGAGTGCGACTCTGTCTTAAAAAAAAAGAAAGAAAGAAAGAAAGAAAAAGAAAAGAAAGGAAAAGAACCAGTAGTATCTGGTAATGAGGCATAAGTTAAATGGCGCACAATGAGCATCCCTCAAGTCCGCTGGAGCATCCCAGTGGCCGTGTGCATTAGGGAACGATGTCAAACTCTGTTGGCCCATGAAAGTGAAACCCAAGTCCAAGGTATGGACCAGCTCTGCACTCACAGCTGCAGTCAGGAACTCAGGACTCACCATGGCTGTAATGCTTGTTTGTAGGGAGACCTCAGTTCAGTCTCAGAAGGCCTTAATCCCAAATCTTCTAAGAGGAAATAACCCTTCCCACAGACCTTCCACACCCCCAAACCTATCTTGCCTATCCTCCAGGCCGGGTCTCAAATACTCCCTGAGGGCAAGTTTGTTGTGATGTGATGACAATATGGTGTGTCCATCTGACGACAGAGGCCGGAGCACCTCCTGAGGTCACAGCACCGCTCTCAGACTCTGCTATGCCTCAGAATCTTGGAGAAACCTGTTCAAAACCACAGGCTGTCAAAGTCTCTAATTCAGGGCATTGCGGAGGTGCCCAGGAATGCACTTGTTTTGTTTGTTTGTTTGTTTTAAGAAGAGCCCAGGTGATTCTCATGCAGGTGGACCCAATTTTTCCAGGCACCTCTGAAAGAGAGATGTCACCAGTTAAAAAGCATCTAAGACCCAGGAGCCGCATCTATGACCCTTGCTCTCTTCAACCCTTCTCCCCAGAACCCCTGCTACAGCCCCAGAAGGCTTTGTGGTTTGGAAACAGGATGAGATCTGCATGCTTTTTAATGCCTGCCAAGGCAGGGTTAAGAAGACTTTCAGACACTCTAAGCATTGAAATGGTCAGGGTGGCCACCCTACCCTCATACATCTCCAGTGTTAGTAACACTAAGCTATTAAATAAGGAAGATCAACACACATCTGGTTCTCTTCCGTAGCATTTCAATGCTTTTCGTAAATGTCAAATATCAAATAATTTATAGTTGTCATTCTCTCTTTCTCTCTCCCTCTCTGTACCCCTGCTTTGCTGGTACCTCAAACACATGACTATTCTACCTAACTGGTGACTCCTACAGCAGCGTCTACGAAGTTTCAAGGTCCTGTGTTGGTGAACATGCCCTGTGGTCTAGGCTAGGAAGGGCTGGGCTCTTGGCTCTGAGCTCCAGGACTGACCTGAATCAAAACCCTCAATAACCCGATAATGAAGGATCAAGGAAAACAGTTCACTCTAAACCTCCTAAACCCATTCAATGGGCTGATCAAGCAAAGAGCTCAAAACCAAGCTCTTTAGAAATGAAGCAAGCCTATTCACTGCCTGCAAAAAAATGACAGGTAGCACGGACAGTCGTTCCTCATTCAATTCCCCATACTTGGTTTTAAGGCAGGACCCTCTCTCAACGAGGCATACCTCTGTGGACTCTGGCTTGATTACTGTCCCACCCCCATCACCAGTGGCTTCTCCAAAAAGCCCAAGGTCGCTTTCAATGATTCCTCTAAGATGCACTTTCATTTCTGCTCCTCCACAAGTTCCTAGCAGGCAAAGAGATCTTTTACACTGTAAATCAGATTGTGTTTCTCATGTGCTGAGCACCCTCCAAAGCCTGGACTATGTGTGCTCCTTTTCACTTCTGGACCCTGGACTGTAAGAAGCTCCGTGATCTATTCCTGCTCCTTCATGGGCCTGATCTCATCCCACTTTCCCCCTCACTCACCCTGCTCCAGTTGCCCTGAGCTTGTCTTGGTTCTAGAAACACACTAAGTGTCATCCTTCCTCAGGGCTTTGGCACTTGCAGTTTACTCTGCCTGGAAGGCTCTTCCCTCAAATCTTCCCATGGGTGACTTCCTCTTCTCACTCAGGTTGCCTGCTCAGATAGGCCCTTTCTGTCCACCCAATCTCACGACTGTCCTTCCCCATCCCAATCACATTCTCTCCAGGGTTTATTCGTTTCAGAGCTTAGCACTGAAATTATCTTTTCCTTTTTAGTGATGCATTTGTTTCATTTATTTCTTTGTTTACTCTAGATCTCTCTCCACTAGAATATAACAGCCTGGTCTGTTTTGTTCACTGATACATCTCAAGTGCTAGAAACAGTGCTTAACGCAAGTAACGTAGGTGCCTCTCCGGATATCTGTTGAACAAAAAAATGAATCAGGGATCGGATGCGATGGCTCATGCCTGTAATCGCAGCACTTTGGGGGGCTGAGGTGGCAGATCGATTGAGGCCAGAAGTTTGAGACCAGCCTGGACAACATAGTGAGACCCCACCTCTACAAAAATAAAATAAAAAGATTAGCCAGGGGTGGTGGCATGCACCTGCAGTCCCAACTACTTGGAGGGCTGAGGTGGGAGGATTACCTGAGCCTGGGAGATGGTAGCTGCAGTGAGCCATGATTGTGCCACTGCACTTCAGCCTGGGCAACAGAGCAAGACTCTGTCTAAAAAAAAAAAAAGAAAAAAAAGAATGAGAAAAGAATAAATCAGGATGTGCACCAACCACAGTTCTGTATACCAGAAGAAAATACTTATTTCTCAGAAACTGACTCATGGTTCTCTTATTAGAAGTGGTAATTTGTAATTGTTAAACCCTAAGTGCTTCATCTTGATCAGGGGCCAAGTTTAGCTCAGGGTCCTTGTTACTATGAATTCAAAATCCACATCCCTGTGTGTGCAAGGTTGCACGGACAGGCAAGTAAACTCTGTCTTAATATGAATATGTGCATTCGCGATCGGACCAGTTATAAAATCATTCCCTACACAGGCATCCCCTCCCCACTCCACTCCACACCCCTGCCCCATTTAACACTCTGCAATTCCCGGTTTTTGTCCAGCAGCCTCTTTCCGATTGCCAGCTCTTGTCAACACGTGACAATACAACGAAAATAGGAGGCAAAACGTGATGTGTTAACCATGGGTAGACAAGAGCCTGCTGGAGGGACACAAGCTAACAATGGAAGAAGAGAAAATTGACAAGAATGATGATGTGATAGACACATCCAATGATTTGAATATCAAAGGATTAACAGGAGCCCTTAGGAAAACTGATGACATGCTCAAATATTTCTTGCAAAAATGACCCATTTTATGATCCTGCTGTGAAAGTCAAACTTCATGATCTTGTCAGGGAAGGGAAAGATTTCATACTGGACCATCACGTGATTTTATCAGAAAAATTATGTATGCCCCATCCCTGCTGCTCCGAAATCAACAAAGCTTACTTTTTTTGTTCACCCTAGTGCATGAAGAAGATCAGAAAAAATCAGCATGTTTTCCTGAATTATAATTTCATTTTCAGATCAAGTTGGAAGCACGTTTTTGGACTCGATTGTTTACTATGGAATGAGAGTCCCCGGGTTTTTTTTATTTTATTTTATTTTATTAAAAAAATTTTCAAAATGTGACAGGTCTCATTGTCCCCACTGCAATACATACACTGTTATGGAAGCATAACCTGTGTTTCAATTTAGCCGCTGACAATTTTCAGACACCACGATCGATAGTGCCCATTTTCATCTAGAAAGAGGCTTTAGTTCCTATTTCTGAGTGGACTCACCTGAAGGTGTGGTCCTTGACTTTAGTTGCACAGTTAGAATCACCCAGGCAGCTTTGAAAAATCCACAGCCTGGGCAACATAGCAAGACCCTATCTCTACTTAAAAAAAAAAAAAAAACTTAAAATTTAGACAGGTATGGTGGCGTGCACCTGCAGTCCTAGCTACTCAGGAGACTAAGGCAGGAGGATTGCTGGAGTCCAGTAGTTCAAGGCTACAGTGAGCTATGATTGCACCACTGCACTCCAGCCTGGTGACAGAGCAAGACCCTATCTCTCAAAAAGAAAAGAAGGGGAGAGGAGAGGAGAGGAGAGGAGAAGAGAAGAGAGGAGAGGAGAGGGGAGGAGAGGAATTCAGATGCCCAGATAAAGTAAGAATCCCTGGGAGTAGAACCCCAGCCTCAGCATTTTTCCAGCCTCCCTTCCCAAGGTAATTCCAATGTGAACCGATGTTGACAATCACTGCTGTAAGGCATCCTTATTCTCAGGTAATAAAGATCTGCTGTAGCACCAGGAGCCCAAACATTCTTAATCAAGGGCTTAACCCAAGTACTCAGGAAGCATAAACACACATGGTATTTGCTCTTCCTTCCTGAGATCACGAAGCAAAAATCTTCACAAAGGAGTTCTAGCAAAAGACCTACAACGCTGGACCTGGGTTCCTGTTGGCCTCTGCTTTGAGCTCTACGCTGGGCTTTTGGGGGCCCCTGGAATGTGGTTGCACTGGCTGGACTCATGCTGAGATGGATGTCAAGCTCTGGCTACAGAATTGGCCCTGTTTATGGGTTTGAGCAGCTTCCGGGCACTGTCGCTGGGCTAGGTGGGCTGGTAAGGAGTGCCAGCCCTCACTCTGAGCACATCATAACTGTCCAGAGCCTGCTTAGAAGTGATGTCTCTCTCTTAGATTTGTGGATTCACAGCCACCAAAATCTGCCCCAGGACCCTCCGTGTGGGCCGTGCAGAGGAGATGGATGTGAGAAGCCCATCGAGAGGTTCTACTGATATCCTCTTCTTCCACTGGAGGGGGGACATCCTGGGGAAACCTGTCTCCACTTCCCATTAAGATCTCCCTTCAGGAATGCAAACTTGGAAAGATTGGGCCTTGGATGACAGTCTTACTTCCCCAGGCCTCTCTGCTGTGGATCCAGTATTTCTTGACTTGAAGTCAAACCCACTAAATTCAGAGCTGTCTTTCAATGACCCAGAAAGCTCTGTCTGGCCTTTGGCCAAAATTGGCATAGCAGGTTGGTCTAGGTCTATTCCCTCCCGAGAGTGATGGTTCCTGGGGCTCCCTGCCTGAGTTAGCACTCTGTGGGAATACACACACATGCATGCACCCACATGCACAGGTTGGCACATGTGTACCCATGTCTGGGTGAGGGCAGGATGAGGAAGACCATACCCTCCAGTTTTCCATTGGTTTCCTCTCACCCCCATGCCCAAAATAGAGATAATGATATTAATAGCTGCCCCCTGTTAACCCTCTTCCCAGTGCTCGGCACTATGTTAGTGTTATTTAGAGGATTTTGCAAGAAGAGCTCAGGGTCTAGGGTTAGGCAGACCTTGGTTTTATGACTCAGTTTCCTCTTCTATAAAAGTATTTATTGGACCAGGCACAGTGGCTCACACTTGTAATCTCAGCACTTTGGGAGGCTGAGGCAGGCGGATCACCTGAGGTCAAGAGTTCAAGACCAGCCTGGCCAACATAGTGAAACCCCATCTGTACTAAAAAT
>NW_012103365.1:2867409-2869690 GCF_000951045.1 Mandrillus leucophaeus
ATGGTCTTGATCTCCTGACCTCGTGATCCACCTGCCTCAGGCTCCCAAAGTGCTGGGATTACAGGCGTGAGCCACCGCGCCTGGCCAATCATTAACATTTTCTAACTGAGGAGATCAAGTCCAGGCACTGTGACTCATACCTATAATCCTAGTACTTTGGGATGCCAAGGTGGCAGGATAGTGTAAGGCCAGGAATTCGAGACCAGCGTGGACAATATAGCAAGACCCCATCTCTACCTTGAAAAAATAAAATTAAAATGAAAAAAAGAAAAAATAAAATGAAGAGATCAAGGCCGAGGGGAAGAAAGTATCTTAGTCCATTTGGGCTGCTATAACAAAGCACCATAGGATGGGTGGCTTGCAAATAACAGAAATTTGTTTCTCATGGTTCTAGAGGATGGAAGTCTGAGATCAGGGTGCCTGCATGGTGGGGTACTGGTGAGGGCCCTCTTCCGGGTTGCAGATGGCTGTCTTTTCACTGTGTCTCCACATGGCAGAAAGAGAACAAGAGAGCTCTCTGGAGTTTCTTTTATAAGGACACTAATCCCATTCATGAGGGCCCCACCCTCATGATCTAATCATGTCCCAGTGGACCCCACTCCTAATACCATCATCGTAGGCATTAGGATTTCCTTTGTCTTCCTCTGTCACCTAAGCTGGAGTGTAGTGGTGCAATCATAGCTCTCTACAGCCTCAATCTCCCAGATGCAAGCGATCCTCCCACCTTGGCCTTCTGAGCATCTGGGACTCTAGGTGTGTGCCACCATGTCCAGTTAATTTCTAAACTTTTTGTAGAGAGGGGCCTTGCCATGTTGCTTAGACTACTCTTGAACTCCTGGGCTCAACAGATCCTCCTGCCTTGGCCTCCAAAAGTGCTGGGATTACAGGTATGAGCTACCATGCCCTGCAGGCATTAGGATTTCAAGATAGGAGTTTTGAGAGGAAGTGAGCATTCAGTCCATTACACAAGGTCATACAATTAGTAACTCAGTAGCTGGGCAAGGATTCAAACTGAAAGCTTGTGTTCCTACCAGTACACCACACTACCTCTCTAGAGGTCAGATAGGCACCTGCCGAAGAAGAGGCAGCCGATTTCTCCCCCAGATTGCAACCATATGACTTATTTGTAAAAATCCACAGACAAGCAGCCTTATACCCCTTTGTGATTGCTGATGACCACTTCCCAGGATCAGGCTGGAGCCCACACTGCTGAGATCTGAAAGGAAATACTCAAAATGGGGACTCTGAGCGCCTATTCAGCTCAAATACCTGGGAAGCACCACTTTCCCCAGCGATAGACAAAAAGGGCTTCAAGAGTTAAACATACAGATTGGGTGTGGTGGCTCACGTCTATGACCCCAGCTCTTAGGGAGGCAGAGACAGGAGGATAGCTTGAGCCCAAGAGTTTGAGACCTGCCTGGGCAATGTAGTGAGACCCCATGTTTAATAATAATAATAATAATTTTTAAATTAAAAAAGAGTTAAAAATACAAACATCCCATTTCTAGATTCCTTCCCCATTCCTGCATGTTTAGAAGCCACCCAGAACCAGGTCAGTTCTTTCAGTTACCCCAAATCTGGTGGCCTCAAGGTTACTCCCTACCCTAAGAAAGAGCTGGGGCTGACCTTGGTCCATGTCCATGTGCAACTCAACCTCCTAGATTTTCCAGAGATCCCAGTGCTGAAGGGACAGCTAGAAGGGCAGCTGATGGACACAGACATCCCAGTGCTGAAAAGACAGCTGGAAGAACAGCTGATGGACCCAGTGAAACCACTGCAATATGCCCTCTTTTTTCCTACTAGCCTCTCTTCCATTCCTCAAACTCACCAAGTGCACTCCCACCCCAGGGTCTTTGCATTTCCATTTCCTTCTGCCTGGAAAGTTCTTTCCTGGACTCTTCATATAACTGGCTCCTTTTTTTCAGGTCTGAGCTCATGTCCCTTGTGCAACAACCCTATCCAGTGTTGCCCTCCACTTGCCCCCACCCAATGAAGAGTTGCTATCACATCATTCTGTTTTGTATCTTTCTTGGTTTTTTGTTTTTTATTCTTTGTTTTTTGAGACAGAGTCTCGCTCTGTCACCCAGGCTGGAGTGCAGTGGCAAGATCTCGGCTCACTGCAACCTCCACCTCCTGGGTTCAAGTTATTCTCCTGCCTCAGCTTCCCAAGTAGCTGGGATTACAGGCACGCACCATCATGCCCAGCTAATTTTTGTATTTTTTTTTTTTTTTTTTAGTAGAGACAGGGTTTTGCCAAGTTGGTCAGGCTGGTCTCGAACTC
>NW_012103365.1:2875354-2876318 GCF_000951045.1 Mandrillus leucophaeus
GTGACTCATACCTATAATCCTAGTACTTTGGGATGCTGAGGCAGGTAAATCACCTGAGGTCAAGAGTTCAAGACCAGCCTGGCCAACATGGTGAAACCCCATCTGTACTAAAAATACAAAAATTAGCCGGGCGTGGTGGTGGGCACCTGTAATCTCAGCTACTCAGGAGGCTGAGGCACGAGAATCGCTTGAACCTGGGAGGCAGAAGTTGCAGTAGCCAAGATCGCACCACTGCACTGCATCCTGGGTGATAGAGCGAGACTCCATCTCAAATACATACATACATACATACATAAAATAAAATAAACATATTTATTGAATTGACATCCACATACATAACACTTCCCATGTGCTAAGCATTGCTCCAATGCACTTGACGAACGCTGACTCTTCTATTCCTATTGTTATTCTCAGCTTTCAAAGGAGAAAACTGAGGCACTTATAAGTTAAGCAACTTGCCGAGCTGGGATTCAAACCCGCTCATTCTGACTCCAAAATCCATGCTCCTCAGCCCATCCTGTGACCAACAACAGTGCCTGCTTCATGGGATTGTGGGGAACACGCAAAGAGCCCTTGCCCAAGGCCTGGCAGAGCACATCTCAACAAACATGGATACTATGATGATTTCTTTTGAAACCCCCAACAGGCTGGGTGCAGTGGTTCATGCCTATAACCTCAGACTTTCAGAGGTCAAGGCAGGCAGATTACTTGAGGCCAGGAGTTGGAGACCAGCCTAGCCAGCATGGTGAAACCTTGTCTCTACTAAAAATACAAAAAATATTTTTTTTAAAAAAATCTGCCTGCCTCGGCCTCCCAAACTGCTGGGACAACAGGCGTGAGCCACTGTGCCCGGCCCAATACATAATTTTATAGAAGGGAAAACTGAGTCATAAAACCAAGGTCTGTCTAACCCTAGGCCCTGAACTCTTGTAATTTTAGTGGCACGCACCTGCAGTCCCAGCTA
>NW_012103365.1:2878143-2882698 GCF_000951045.1 Mandrillus leucophaeus
AGACAAAAAGGGCTTCAAGAGTTAAACATACAGATTGGGTGTGGTGGCTCACGTCTATGACCCCAGCTCTTAGGGAGGCAGAGACAGGAGGATAGCTTGAGCCCAAGAGTTTGAGACCTGCCTGGGCAATGTAGTGAGACCCCATGTTTAATAATAATAATAATAATTTTTAAATTAAAAAAGAGTTAAAAATACAAACATCCCATTTCTAGATTCCTTCCCCATTCCTGCATGTTTAGAAGCCACCCAGAACCAGGTCAGTTCTTTCAGTTACCCCAAATCTGGTGGCCTCAAGGTTACTCCCTACCCTAAGAAAGAGCTGGGGCTGACCTTGGTCCATGTCCATGTGCAACTCAACCTCCTAGATTTTCCAGAGATCCCAGTGCTGAAGGGACAGCTAGAAGGGCAGCTGATGGACACAGACATCCCAGTGCTGAAAAGACAGCTGGAAGAACAGCTGATGGACCCAGTGAAACCACTGCAATATGCCCTCTTTTTTCCTACTAGCCTCTCTTCCATTCCTCAAACTCACCAAGTGCACTCCCACCCCAGGGTCTTTGCATTTCCATTTCCTTCTGCCTGGAAAGTTCTTTCCTGGACTCTTCATATAACTGGCTCCTTTTTTTCAGGTCTGAGCTCATGTCCCTTGTGCAACAACCCTATCCAGTGTTGCCCTCCACTTGCCCCCACCCAATGAAGAGTTGCTATCACATCATTCTGTTTTGTATCTTTCTTGGTTTTTTGTTTTTTATTCTTTGTTTTTTGAGACAGAGTCTCGCTCTGTCACCCAGGCTGGAGTGCAGTGGCAAGATCTCGGCTCACTGCAACCTCCACCTCCTGGGTTCAAGTTATTCTCCTGCCTCAGCTTCCCAAGTAGCTGGGATTACAGGCACGCACCATCATGCCCAGCTAATTTTTGTATTTTTTTTTTTTTTTTTTAGTAGAGACAGGGTTTTGCCAAGTTGGTCAGGCTGGTCTCGAACTCTTGATCTGAAGTGATCTGCCTGCCTCAGCCTCCCAAAGTGCTAGGATCACAGGCATGAGCCACCGTGCCCAGCCCCAGTGTTTTGTATCTTTCAAAGCTCGGATATATTGTCTATAGTCTCTCTCCTCAATGAGAATGCAAGTTCCGAGGATCAAGATCGTCTCTGTCTTGGGCATTAGGGAATCCCTAGGACCTAAAATCAATCTTCATAACCCAGTTCTCACACTTACCTTCCCCGGTTCCCATCACCCCTCTCCTCTCACCTGTACCCGCTGGATCTGTCCTCCAGACCATCCATCCTCTAAACAGCTTGAGCTACTTTGAGTTCCCAAATGAGTTTTTCTCTTGTTCATTCTCTCATCATCACACATGCTATTCCCTCTGCTTCGAGAAACACACCTCCCTTCCTCTGATTAACTTCTAATTAACCTTCAGCTCTCAGCTTAGACATAATTTCACTCCATGTGCAGTTAACAAAAAATTATTCTGCTGAGTTATCAGGTGAGAGAATTTTTGATGGTGGAGAAAGCACGTTTAATCCCTTCCATACTGTTTTAATTCTCTACGTACATCTATTCTTTTTAATTTAAAAGGGATTAACCGAATAAAGGGTAATGGACTGTTTCTTGTTTTCTTTGTATTATTTCTCGGTATTGAAAAAATATCCTAGTAAATGTGATTTTAAAATGCCAGTACCACAATGACTTAATTATTACAGCTTTATTGTATGGCTTAGTATCGTGTAAGAAACCACCTCACTGAGCTCTTTCATTCATTCTACTGTGTTTTTTCAGCTAATTGCCTTCAGCTGCTTCTTCCTTTTTTTTTTTGAGATGGAGTCTCGCTGTCTCATTCAGGCTGGAGTGCGGTGGTGCCACCTCAGCTCACTGCAGTCTACACCTCCCAGGTTAGAGAGATTCTCCTGCTTCAGCACCCCAAGTAGCGGGGACTATAGGTGCCCACCACCACGCCTAGCTGATTTTTGTATTTTTAGTAGAGACAGGGTTTCACCATGCTGGCCAGGCTGGCCTCGAACTCCAGACCTCAGGTGATCCACCCACCTCAGCCTCCCAAAGTGCTAGAATTATAGGCGTGAGCCCCTGCACCCGGCCTACTTTCAGTTTCTTAAGTAGGCTAATTCTATGACCTGGAAAAATTGTAATTTTATTCCTTTTTTTAAATTTTTTCTGTTGCTTGTAACTCTTAATTCTGTTTTATTCCTTCTTGTGCTAGAATGTATAGAACCATAACAAATAATTGAGGCAATGGTGAGCATTCTTATCTCAGTGCTGATTTCAGTAGGAAAATTTCTAGGGTTTAACCTTTAAGAAAAAATGTCAGAAGTTACAGCTAGAGGGGAGGAATGTGTTCTAATGTCCTATAGCACTGTAGGATGAATATGGTTAACAATAACTTAGTGTGGCCAGGCGTGGTGGTTCACACCTGTAATCCCAGCTCTTTGGGAGGCCTAGGTGGGAGGATTGCTTGAGTCCAGGAGTTCGAGATCTGCCTGAGCAACATGGCAAGACCCCTATCTCTACAAAAAATATAAAAGTTAGCTGGGTATGGTGGTGCACACCTGTAGTCCCAGCTACATGGGAGGCTGAGGTGGGAGGATCGCTTGAACCCGGGAATTCAAGATCAGCCTGGTCAACATGATGAGACCCCATCTCTACAAAAAATATAAAAATTAGCCTAGGTGTGATGGTGCATACCTGTAGATCCAGCTACAGGAGGCTGAGGTAGGAGGGTCACTAGAGCCCAAACTGTCAAGACTGCAGTGAGCCATAAGCATGACACTGCTCTCCAGACTGGGCAACAGAGTGAGACCCCATCTCAAAATAAATAAATAAATAAATAAATAAAATAATTTAGTGTATCTTTTCCAAAAGCTAAAAGAGATAGATTTGCCAATTATCTTGATTTGATCATTATTCATTATATACACGTATCAAAGTATCACTCTGTATCCCATAAATATGTACGATTGTTACATGTCAACTAAAAAGGAGCAGAAAAACAAAAAAAGTATCCGCTTAAGGACAGCACCCCTCCTCATGTGAAGGAAGTACTTTTCCATTGTCTGAACCAGAGACAAACCATTGGTACGATCTTCTTTCCCCAGGATGAAGCTGTGGCCACCAAAAAGCTGGTCTCCGCAACTGTACTTCATACAGCACCTCCGGAAATCTCTTTTGGCTCTGTCTTTCACTCCAAACCTCTTCCCGGGTCCTGGGGTCTATGAATTCTCAGGGCCCAGCTCTCACACATGCCCTTCGCTGGGCTCCTGTCCTCCCTCACCTGTAACCACCGGATCCAGCCCCCAAACCAAACGCCATTGATCCTCTTCCTCCTTTAGCTTCTACTTCTCTCTACTCCAATGCCTGAGCTTAAAGCTGTGCCAGGACAGTGCTCTTCTCTGCATCCTGACTTCATCCTTACAGTCTACATGTCTTCACCATTTTTCTTGGTTCCATCTTCTGCAGTGGGTGGGCAAGTCCAATCTCATTCTACTTTTCTCAGATTTACTGATATGGGAAGATACTCCTAAGAAAATATAAGTGAGAAGAACAGCACGATCCCAGTTTTGTAAAGCCATTTGTATGCGAAAGCACAGGGGAAAAAGAGCCTGGAAGGAAATATACAAAAAATGCTAAATAGTGGTTATTTCTGGGAGCCAGCAATATGCTACTTACATGAATGTCCAAGCTCACTTTGTGATGCATGTATGACATGGGGTGCCAGCAGATTCATTTTCAGTGTGGAGTCTTCCTTGGGGAAAATTCTTGATTCCTTTCCCTTCTGTATTGCTTCTTAAAATCTCACCATGGCACCAATGTGTCTCTTGTGATCCTAAAATACCTACCAAAACCAACGGTAATAATAGCTATAATATATCGAGTTCCTACCATACTCCAGGAACTGAACTAAGTGCTTTATGTCATTGCCTAATTAAAAGATTTATGTGTAAAGTGCTGAGAACAGCAACTGGCGTAATAACTGCTATTACTGCCTCAACTGATTCTCATGGCAACTCCATGAAGTTACTATTATTATCTTCATTCTGTAGAAGAAGCAACTGAGGTTTGAAGAGGTAATTTGCCATAGGTACCACAACTAGTAAGTGGCTGAGTCAGGATTCATGCCCACGTGGGACACCAAAGACTGGGCTCCTACTAAATGCATTTGGTTCAGGGGTTGCAAACTCGAATATCTACAGGGCCAGGCAAGAATATAGAGCTAGGTGGGGACTTTGGCCAACTGGAGAGCTTACACCCAGTCTAAAGAGGGCTGCTGATGTCAGCTACGTCATCCAGGGATTCATTACTCCCGCATGGAAATGTGAGACAGAGGTCCCCGTTTTTGAAGAGAAACTGCAAATCAGTTTTTAATGTGAAATATTCAGAATTTTAAATTGCAGCAGCATAGGCCAGGGGCGGTGGCTCACGCCTGTCCTCCCAGCACTTTGGGAGACCGAGGCAGGCAGATTACCTGAGGTCAAGAGTTCAAGACCAGCCTGGCCAACATGGTGAAACCCTGTCTCTACTAAAAATACAAAAATTAGCCAGG
>NW_012103365.1:2882753-2892759 GCF_000951045.1 Mandrillus leucophaeus
AAAATAAAATAAAATAAAATAAAATAAAATAAAATAAAATAAAATAAAATAAAATAAAATAAAATAAAATAAAATAAAACAAAACAAAATAAAATGCAGAAGCTTAATTTTTTAAAATAAAATATGCAAAAGAGTATTGCAGGTAAAACAAACACACACAAATAAAACCACAAAATGAAACAGTCTGCAACCCAGATTTGCCCCAGAAGCCAGTATTATCTACTTTAGAAACACCAGTCTAGATTATGTCTGCTATCCCAGGAAGGGCCAAACTCCCCTTTGCTTTCCATTTTTTCCTTCTTGGGACAGAAATCTTTAAACCAGGGACCAGCAAAATTGTTCTTAAAGTGCCAAAGAGTAAATATTTTCAGCTTTGCTGTCTCTGTGGCAAATACTGAACTCTGTGGTAGTGGCATCAACATATTTTATTCTCTTTAGTTCTCAAAATGGCTTCATGAGGAGTCTAATGTTATAATCAGGAAATTGAAGCAATATAAACAAATGGGCATGATTGTGTTTCAATAAAACTTTATTTTCTGAGGCTGAAATCTGAATTTCACATTTTTTTACAGGTCACAAATAATATTCTTCTTTCGATTTTTTTTTTCAACCATCTAAATATGCAAAAACTATTCTTAGCTCACGGGCCATACAAACATGGATAGTAGTAAGCTGCTTTAGAACATTAAAAACTGGTGACTGCAGGCCAGGCACAGTGGCTCATGCCTGTAATCCCAGCATTTTAGGAGGCTGAGGCAGGTGGATCAGCTGAGGCCAGGAGTTCAAGACCAGCCTGGACAACATGGCAAAACGCTGTCTCTACTAAAAATGTAAAATTAGCTGGGCATAGTGGCACATGCCTGTAGTCCCAGCTACTCGGGAGGCTGAGGCAGGAGAGTCACTTGAACTGGGGAGGTGGAGGTTGCAGCGAGCTGAAATTACACCACTGCACTCCAGCCTCGGTGACAAGAGCGAAACTCTGCCTAAAAGACAAACAAACAACAACAACAACAAAACTAGTGACTGTGTCTCCAGGAGTTACTGGTATTTGCTGGCTCTAAGTCTTAGTCTCAAGCTGCCTGAAGCCACCATGAATAGGCCCATTTTGCAAGTAGATGCCCACACGTATGTAGTTCCTAATTCCCTCAATAATTTTGACTGGTCTGTATTTAGTAGTGTTCCCATTCCATCTTCACCTGAACACTTTCTTCCTTTGAAATCTTTCGTGGAATTCAAGTATGGAAAACAGCAAATAACGAGGAGTATGAAAATCAACTAACAATGGACGGTGTCACTCTACCAACACCCCTCCCCTGCCCAGGCGCCCCTGGCACGTGCCATGGGGAAGCATAGTTAATGGAGAAGCTACTGGTCCAGTTCATTGCCAACATCAATAGTAGGGGGTGGGCTATAAAATGATCATGAAGCCACCAGGCAAAGAACTTAGCTCACAACACTGAGACTTGTTGAAGAGAGTGCAATTCATAATGATAGTTAGGAACTTTATCTCTGGGGTCAGCTAGTAAATGTCTAACTGTGTCCTTGAGTTAATCAGTGACTTGGCTAAGCTTCAATTTCCTCCTTGTATTAATAACCTTGCCTCATTATAACATTAGACACCTCAGGCCGGGCACGGTGGCTCACGCCTATAATCCCAGAACTTTGGGAGGCCAAGATGGGCAGATCACAAGCTCAGGAGATTGAGACCATCCTGGCTAACACGGTGAAACCCCCGTCTCTACTAAAAATACAAAAACAAAATTAGCCGGACGTGGTAGTGGGCGCCTGTAGTCCCAGCTACTTGGGAGGCTAAGGCAGGAGAATGGCGTGAACCCGGGAGGCAGAGCTTGCAGTGAGCCGAGATCATGCCACTGTACTCCAGCCTGGGCGACAGAGCGAGACTCTGTCTCAAAAAAAACCAAAAAATAAAAAAATAAAAAATAACATTAGGCACCTTGTAAAGTCATTTAGATAGCTAAAGAGGATAAAACACGTGAATGTGGCTGGGCGCAGTGACTCCCACCTGTAATCCCAGCACTTTGGGAGGCTGAGGTGGGTGGTTCACCTGAGGTCAGGGGTTCAAGACCAGCCTGGCCAACATGGTGAAACCACATTTCTACCAAAAATACAAAAATTAGCCAGGTGTGGTGGCGGGCGCCTGTAACCCCAACTACTTGGGAGGCTGAGGCACAAGAATTGCTTGAACCTGGGAGGAGGAGGTTGCATCAAGTTAAGATCGTGCCACTGCACTCCAGCCTGGGCAATAGAGCGAGACTCAGTCTCAGGGAAAAAAAAAAACATAAATGCTTAGAATGGCACCTGGTGTATAGTAGGTGCACACGTGTGTTACTTATTATGATTTCTTATCCAGTCAACTGGAAGGGGATGGGGCGTAAAACCAAACAGGAATATATAAATGAAACTCTAAACTATGAACAAGCATAAATAAGGTCTTTTTTTTTTTCAATATCAGGGAAGAAATTATGGGTCTGTGTTTTTTCTAGGAATTTCCTTGAGTCTTCTTTCCTGAACCTCCTTCCTGGTTCTGAGTCTATTCTTTGCTTGGTAAGCAGAGAATCAGAACCAAGGAGATGTTCTACATATTCCAAGGCATTTATTGTGAAATGGCTCTGGCCTGGAGCCTACTTATAGAAGAAATTAAATATATGACACTCTTATTTTTATGAGATCATAAGAGACATCATGATAGTAGCCATAATAATAATGACTACTATTCATAGTGTAATGGTGAAACCACAGCCTTTGAAACCTGGCTCCAAAAATCAATTCCGTCACTCACCAGCTGTGACACCATCTCCTCTGTGATTTTCCATTGTCTCATTACCAAATGTTAATATTAATAGCCTCTACCTCCTGGGGTGGTAAACAGGGTAAATGAGATAAGGGATATAAGGTTTCAGCTATGTGCCTGGCCAATCGGAAGCACTTAATAAGTGTCAGCCATTATTAAGACATGCCTAGAGCTTTGCAAAAATTATCTCATGTTCATGTATAGCCTTATTTCATTCTTACAATAATGGCTCTGAAATACCAATGCAACTCTGTCTGATTCTGAACCTTGTCCATTTTCCACGACATCACGATGCCCGCCCGCCCCCACCAGCCCCGCCACATTCCACTCCAGCTACACAGACAGGGAAAGGGACAAGAATGCATAATTTCTGGAAAATTCGTTTTCCTTTAAAAGAACTGGCAGAGCTATTAACTGCCCCCAGAGACTGGTTAACTGTCTAGTTAACCAATACCCAAAATGATGATTAAACATCCACACATCGGCTGGGCAAGGTGGCTTACGCCTGTAATCCCAGCACTTTGGGAGGCCGAGGCGGGTGGATCACCTGAGGTCAGGAGTTCAAGACCAGTCTGGTCAACATGGTGAAACCCCATCTCTACTAAAAATACAAAAATTAGCCAGGCGTGGTGCCAGGTGCCTGTAATCCCAGCTACTCTGGAGGCTGAGGCAGGAGAATCTCTTGAACCTGGGAGGCAGAGGTTGCGGTAAGCCGAGATCGTGCCATTGCACTCCAACCTGGGCGACAAGAGCAAAACTCCGTCTCAAACAAAACAAAACAAAACAGTCAGCAAATGTGGACAAATGTTCAAGATACGTCTTCAGCAAATCTGAGGCTCCTGAAGGGATGAACCTCATAGCGAGGGACAGTGAGCTGTGATTGTTTGGGAGGGCAGAGAAGGAAAGGGAGGGTCCTGTGGTCAGATATGAACATCGCTGGGGGGAGAGGACTATTCTGGAATGCCTGGATTCAGCTCTTGGTTGGAATGCCGGTTCTATTTAGGTTGGTGCAAAAGTAATTACACAATTGCACAAGGAGATCAAGATCATCCTGGCTAACACGGTGAAACCCCATCTCTAATTGCACAGTTACTTTTGCACCAACCTGAATAACTAAAGTAATTGCACAATTACTTCTGCATCAACCTAAATAACTACTTATCAGAGTGATTTGAAGAAAAATTCTTAAGCCCTGTTTCCTCATTGGTAAAATGAGCAGAAAAAAACTGATATACTTGAATTCTACCTGCTTTTACCTTCACTGACTGGAGGAGAGGGGAAAGATAAGATAGTCCTCATAATTAGTGTTTATGTTTCATGGTGTTTTTGCCCTTGTAAAGTGGATCCCAACATCCTGCAAGATCTAAAAAGCAGCACATTTCCATCTCCCACTTGATACTGTTTATCTTTGGCCTCCACTCATCTCTTTTTTGTGCCCTAAAGAAGCACGCTGTTGGTGACTGATCCCACTGGCTCATGCCTGTAATCCTAGCACTTTGGGAGGCTGAGGCAGGAGGATCGCTTCTGGCCAGGAGTTTGAGGCCAGCCTGGGCAAGATAGTGAGACCTTTTGTTCTCACTGTCAAAAAATGTTTAATTAGCCAGGCATAGTGGCACACGCCTATAGTCCCAGCTACTAGGGAGGCTGGGGTGAGAGGATCACTTGAGCCCAAGAGTTCAAGACTGCAGTGAGCCATGATTGTACCACTGCACTCCAATCTGGGCCACAGAATGAGACCCTGTCTCTAATAAAAAATAAAGGTGCTCTTGGGCCTACCAGCCCAACAACCCTACCGCCCCCAACAGCCAGAGGTGAGGACCCAGGTTGGGCCCCCGGAGCTCTGTCTCCTCCCCCAGGCTCAGAACCCTTATCTGTTTCCACAGGGGCTTTCCGAGGTGTGTGCAAGAAAATCGATCACTTCCCTGAAGATGCTGACTACGAACAGGACACAGCTGAGTATCTCCTGCGTAAGTTTCCCGGCTTTTGGAGTCTCTCTGGGAGGAAGGGATGGGCCCCTGCCATCACCCAGCTGCCTCTGAGTTGGAGGTTCCTCAGCATCCATCCCTAGAGATGGACAAGTGCAAAGAAACCCCATGTGCCGGTACACACAGACATTTATGTGGTTCTGAGAGCTAAGCCCCTTTAGGTTCAGTGAATTAGAAACAGAAAGAAGAAGCAGGGAGTGGGGTGGGGAATTGTTCATGCCTGTATTCCCAGCACTCTGGGAGGCAGAGGCCAGAAAGGATCGCTTGAGCTCAGGAGGTCGAGATCAGCCTGGGCAATATAGCAGGACCCCATCTCTACAAAAAATTAAAAAATTAGCTGCTTGTGGTGGCACACACCTGTACTCCTAGCTACTCAGGAGGCTGAAGTGGGAGGATCATTGGAGCCCAGGGGATTGAGGCTGCAGTGAGCTATGATCATACCACTGCTATCCAGCCTGTGTGACTGAGTGATACCCTGTCTCTGAAAAGAAAGAGGAGGAGAAAGAAAAGGAGAAAGAGAAAGAGAAAGAAAAAGAGAAAAAGAGAGGAAAAGAAAGAGAAGGGAGGAAGGCAGGAAGGGAAGGAGGGAGGGAGGGAGGAAGGAAAAGAGACTGAAAAGTAGGTGAGTCAAAACTGAAAAGTTCTCTTTAGTCAGTTTAGGAGAAAAATCTAAGGAACTTTCTCCAACTTGAATGCAGGTTTTCACCTTCCCAGGAGGGGATTGGACGTGCTAATGGCAGAGTGCTAATGGGTGAGGTGAGACGCTAATGTGTGAGGTCCCAAGGGGCAACGCCTAGGAGAATAAATACAAACCCAAGTTCACCTCTCCTTTGACTTCCCTCCAGTTTCAATCCTACTGGGATAGGACCAATGTCTCTGTAGGATTTTTCCAAAGTCGGTAACCTGGATAGGACATGAACTGTCACAACTACAGTGTGTAGGAGCCAAGAGAGTGTGGTGGCTTGGAGCCAAGGCCTCTGGAATCTGGGCTTTGACCCTTGTTTGACTTTACTAGCTGGGCTGGACCTGGGACAAGTGGCTTTACCTCTCTAGTTCCTAACTTCCTTCATTTTTTTCTGAAATGGAGGTTATAATGCCATCCATCTGACAGGGTCATGAAAATTAAGTAAACTAACGCATATTACACTTAGCTTAGGGCCCAACACACAGTCAGGAGACAATATGCATTAGCTCCCATTTCTTGCATGGGGTTAGCAATAGCAAAATTCACTGCAGAGATGAACCTTCTGTTGGTCGAGGCACAGAGAGAACCTGATTTGGGATTTCAGTGTAATTTCTTCAGCAAGTACGTGTGTTGAGTTCACTCAAAAGGATAATGAGGCCAAGTGCAATGGCTCACACCTGTAATCCCAGCACTTTAGGAGGCCAAGATGGGGGGATCACTTGAAGCCAGGAGTTCAAGACCAGTCTGGGCAACATAGCAAGTCACCAACTCTACATAATTTTTTTTTTTAATTATTCAGGCATGGTAGTGCACACCTTTAGTCCCAGCTACTCGGGAGGCTGAGGTGGGAGGATTGCTTTAGCCCAGGAAAGCTATTTCCTGGGCTAAAGCAATCAGTGAGCCATGATTGTGCCTTTGCACTAATCAATAATATTGATTAGTGATTGGCTATAGGGTGTGGAGGATAGTGTCAGATGCAGCATTATTAGGTTAATTAATGCTACTTGTGGCAAAAGCAAGCAATGTCAAGAGATGAGCACGCAGCTCAAAGAGGAGGGAAGGACGTGATACTGCCTCATTTTAATGTCTCTCTGGGCCTGATCATTAAAAGGACTTGCATTACTCAGATAAACGTTGTTTTCTTTTCTCACCCCTCACATCAGCAGCTCAAAAAGATTCAGTGTGGAGAGCAAAATTAGCCACACTTAGAGATGTAGCTTGACCAAATTTTGAGAGATGACACAGATTACTTGCATCTTCTCAATAGAAAATGGTGTTAGTCACCAGTGGGGTTTTACCAGAGTGCCCATATATTTTCTTCGTTTTTGTTTTTTTTTTTTTTTTTTTGAGACGGAGTCTCGCTCTGTCGCCCAGGCTGGAGTGCAGTGGCCGGATCTCAGCTCACTGCAAGCTCCGCCTCCCGGGTTTACGCCCTTCTCCTGCCTCAGCCTCCCGAGTAGCTGGGACTACAGGCGCGCGCCACCTCGCCCGGCTAGTTTTTTGTATTTTTTAGTAGAGACGGGGTTTCACCATGTTAGTCAGGATGGTCTTGATCTCCTGACCTCGTGATCCGCCTCGTGATCTCCTGACCTCGTGATCCGCCCGTCTCGGCCTCCCAAAGTGCCGGGATTACAGGCTTGAGCCACCGCGCCCGGCCTATTTTCTTTGTTTTTCTTTCCTATGTTGATAAAACATTTTGACGTTTGCCCTGTTAGAGACTAAAAAGAACTGTGACTTCTACTTCACAACTTGTATAGCTGATTTTAAATTCTTCCGAGAGGCCCATAACTTTTCTGACAAAGTATTTTTCTCTGGTCTGGGAAGATGGCTCTCCCTCTCTCCTCACCCCTAGCCCACGGTCCACCTAAGCTTCACCAATAGCAGCAGAATTTGGCTAAGGTTAAGGAGAGGACTTAATGAGCACACAGATTTCCTGCTGAGAGTTTTGGAATTCCTGATCCAGCCTGATCCAGCCACGTAGGGCTGGGAGCGCATTTCCGCAGGGTTCTCCCTGCCCTGGTATTCACTCTGCCATTCCCTGTCCTGACCCACACCCCTGGTGGGACTGGGATTGTTTTCTGCTGTTTCCTCTTTCTCCTGTGCGCTTTGGGGTAGGCTACAGCATAAACCCATAGCAGCATTACTGGAAAGGGGTCCAGATCCAGACCCCAAGACAGGGTTCTTGGATCTCACACAAGAAAGATTCAGGGTGAGTCCACAAAGTAGAGTGAAAGCAAGTTTATTCGAGAAGTAAGGAAACAAAAGAATGGCTACTCCATCAACAGAGCAGTGGCATGGGCCACTTGACCTAGTATATTATAGTTATTTCTCGATTAATGGTAAATAGGAGGCGAATTATTCATGAGTTTTCCAGGAAAGGGGCAGGCGATTCCAGGAACTGAGGGTTCCTCCCCATTTTAGACCATACGGTAACTTCTGACATTGCCATGGCATCTGTAAAATGTCATGGTGCTGGTGGGAGTGTCTCTTCACATGCTAATATATTATAATTAGCATATAATGAGCAGTGAGGACAACCAGAGGTCACTTTCATCATCATCTTGGTTTTGGCGGGTTTGGGCTGGCTTCTTTATTGCCTCCTGTTGTACAGCAGAGCCTTTGTGACCTATATCTTGTGTTGACCCCTATCTCATCCTGTGCTTGGGAACGCAGCCCAGCAGGTCTCAGCCTCATTTTACCCAGCCCTTATTCAAGATGGAGTCGCTCTGTTTCCAACGCCTCTGACAGCAGAAAGTTCAAAGCCCACAGATTCTGTTGACTAGGGACTCCCACAACACAGCACTGGACTTGGAAAGTCCTACTCAGACTCCAGTGGTGGGGCTACACTAGAACAAGCTTATGTCCCCACCCTTAAGACCTTAACTTAACTCCATATAGTTTGGGGAGGAGAAACAGGGAAGGAAGACAGTAAAAACCTCTTTGATCTGAAGTCACCATGTGTCCACTGGGCTAAAACAAATGCAAGGTGGACTTCCACTGACTTAGGGGAAAATGGCAGCAGCAGATTTCCTGTTTGAGGCAGACACTTATAGCCAGAGTTGACAGAATCTGCTTGCGTCTCATTTGTGGGGCAAAGAGTGGGATCTCCCCACCGATGGGTTCCCAAATGATGATTGCACCACTTGGGAAACAGTCACATTTACATATCTCTTATCCACATGTTTCAAACATAAACCTTTTTTTTTTTTTTTTGAGATGGGGTCTTGCTCTGTCATTCAGGCTGCAGTGCAGTGGCACGATCATATCTCACTGCACCCTCAAATTCCTAGACTCAAGCCTCCTGAGTAGCTGGGACTACAGGCACCCACCACCACCATGTCTGACTAATTTCTTTTTACATTTTTTGTAGAGTTGGGATCCCCCTATGCCTTGCCCAGGCTGGTCTCAAATTCCTATCCTCAAACGATCCACCTGCCTTGGCCTCCCAAAGTGCTGAGATTACAGGCATGAGCCACTGTGGCAGGCCCAAATATCCACTTTTGTGGAACCAACACAGTTCCATAGCTTCAAACATTCAGATCATTTTCTTAGGGCACACATCAAAGGTTAATCATCCTTTGATTTTTTAAAAGGTATTCACTTTTTATTAATTACACTCATTACATTGAATATTCAAGCGATTCTTGTCAATATGCAATGCAAATGATCCCTTTAAAGGTTAGTCCACAAGTCCCAAACAGGTGCTTGAAACCACTGGAGGAGACCCGCCCCTAATATTTGCAAGGGCCCAACGCAAGAATCCTACTGGAAACCCATGGGTCATCTGTGTACATTTTTACAAATTATAACTAAGTTGTGCCCATAGCTGGGCCCATTAAAAATAAGCTACACTCACATACAGAACCCCAGAGCTCCCTCCCTGGGATGGCCCCCTCGATCTAGGAGCTAAAGGAACCAGGAGCCAGCTCTGCCTCCTGCAAGCCTGCATAATAGAACTGCAGGACTTTGCAGCAGGCCAGAACTCAGCAAGGACACTAATCATGCCTAATTAAAGTTAAGGGTTGATATAGCCAGGAAGGAAAACAGGAGGGGCAAGGAACAGGATTTGGGCAACAGGCAGCAGTTGCATTTCATTTCATTGAAACTTACACATGTAAGTTTCTCAAGCTTCAGTTCATGGGCATCCAGCCTATTAGAAAATTGGGCCAGTTTCAGCCAGGCATGGTTACATGCCTGCTCACACTTGTAACCCCAGCACTTTGGGAGGCCAAAGCAGGTGGATCACATGAGGTCAGGAGTTCGAGACTAACCTGACCAATATGGTGAAACCCAGTCTCAACTAAAAATACAAAAATTAGGGTGGCATGGTGGCATGTGCCTGTAGTCCCAGCTACTCGGGAAGTTGAGACAGGAGAATTGCTTGAACCCATGCGGTAGAGGTTGCAGTGAGCCAAGATCACACTATTGCACTCTAGCCTGGGTGACAGAGGGAAATTCCATGAAGAAAAGAAGAGAAGAGAAGAGAAGAGAAGAGAGAGAGAAGGAGAGAGAGAGAGAGAGAGA
>NW_012103365.1:2893051-2930637 GCF_000951045.1 Mandrillus leucophaeus
AGATGGAGTCTCACTCTGTCGCCCAGGCTGGAGTGCAGTGGCGCGATCTCGGCTCACTGCAAGCTCCACCTCCCGGGTTCACGTCATTCTCCTGCCTCAGTCTCCCGAGTAGCTAGGACTACAGGTGCCCGCTACCTCCCCTGGCTAATTTTTTGTATTTTTAGTAGAGATGGGGTTTCACTGTGTTAGCCAGGATGGTCTCCATCTCCTGACCTCCTCACACCTGTGTGCCTTCAGCCCCCCCACTTCAGGCCTCCCCCTTCATCCCTCCTAGGCCCACAGGTTAAATAAGTTACCAGATTTTCAGAAAACTGAAAACACAAACAAGCAAATGAATGAAAGTGCAGTAGCAAATGAAAATGACCGGAGCTAAACAGGCAGAAAAACACCTAGTGAATATGGAGGTTAAAGGCTTGAACACTGACTAACGTGAACTAAGCTTTGAACCCCTGAACCAAAATAAACTCGTGTCCCTCCCTGGCCCACATACCTCGTATGTGTCGTTGGTCAGGAGAAGCTCCTCCATTCGCTCAGCACCTAAGACCAAACACAACCAGCAGCCCACGGCCAATCCATCAGCGGATTCTGTTGGCTTTACTTTCAAAATATAAAGTACTCCCTGAATCTAGCCACATCTTACCACCTCAGGTCTACCCTCACCCAGTCCAAGCTATGAAGGGCTCTTGCCTGGGTTATGGGGTTTTTGTTGTTGTTGTTGTTGTTGTTGTTGTTTGTTTGTTTGGAGACAAGGTCTCACTCTGTTGCCCAGGCTGGAGTGCGGTGGTACGATCTTGGCTCACTGCAGCCTCCACCTCCTGGGCTCAAGTCATCCTCCCACCTCAGCCCCCCAGGCAGCTGAGAATACAAGCGCATACCACCATGCCTGGCTGATTTTTTATTTTTTAGTAGAGATGGGGTTTTGCCATGTTGCCCAGGCTGATCTCAAATTCCTGACCTCAGGTGATCCTCCCGCCTCAGCCTCCCAAAGTGCTGGGATTACAGGCGTAGGATTCTTGTGGTCCTACCTGTTACACAGGGCTTGGCCCTCCTAAGGGCCCCACCCTTGGTTCCATGCTCTGCTGTCACTATCTTGAAATTCTTAACAATTCTGAAACAAGAGGCCTCACTGTTTTTTGTTTGTTTGTTTGTTTGTTTGTTTGTTTTGAGACAGAGACTTGCTCTGTCGCCCAGGCTGGAGTGTAATGGCACAATCTCGGCTGGCTGCAATCTCCACTTCCTGGGTTCAAGCAGTTCTCCTCCCTCAGCCTCCCAAGTAGCTGGGATTACAGGTGCCCTCCACGACGCCCAACTGATTTTTGTATTTTTAGTAGAGACAGATTTCACCATGTTGGCCAGGCTGGTCTTGAACTCCTGACCTCAGGCGATCCACCCACCTCTGCCTCCCAAAGTTAGGATTACAGGCGTGAGCCACCATGCCCACCTAGGCCTCACATTTTTGTGTTGCACAAGGCCCTGTAAATTATGTAGCTGGTCCTGCCTGTCATTGCTACTAGAGCATAAGCCCCATGAGGACAGGACCCCTGGCTCCTTAGTAAACCAATGAGCACGGAATTTATTCAGCTGATGTATTCTGGCCTGGATCCACCAGAAAATATTCTTATACTGGATGGGTAAATACTGGGACCTCAACCACATGGGGCCCCTCTCCCATGACCTTAGGGCCTTCCATGATCCAGAAAGTATTTAGTAAGAAGCTGACGCAGGGACCTCCAGGACTCTGCTTCGACTCCTCAGCCGGTGTCCCTTCTGAAGGGCAGTGCCTGTGCCCTTGTGGTGCTTAAACATGTCAGCTCTGACTGCAGCACCCGCCACAGCACCTAGCATCTATTAGGTGCTCAGGAAATGTTTGTCAAATGAATAAGCAAATTCATTTGTTCATTCGTGACTAAATGGGTATTCAATGGGTGTTGTCACACTCTCTACTATGCAAATGTAGATGCGTGCAGGGAAAGATTCTGCATTTTAATGAGCAGCATGTGGTCTGATGGGAGTCCCTGTATACAGGGCTGGCTGCGTCATTTGCAGGGTCTAGTGTGAAATGAAAATCCTGGGCACTTAGGCCAGGCGCAGTGGCTCACGCCTGTAATCCCAACAGTTTGGGAAGTTGAGGCGGGAAGATTGCTTGAGGCCAGGAGTTCTAGACCAGCCTGGGTAACTTAGCGAGACCCCCATCTCTACAAAAACTACAAAAATCAGCCAGGCATGGTGGCACATGCCTGTAGTTCCAGCTACTTGAGAGGCTGAGGCAGGAGGATTGCCTGAGCCTGGAAGGTGAGGCTACGGTGAGTCATGATTTCACCACTGCACTCCAGCCAGAGTGACAGAATAAGCACCATCTCAAAAAACCCCAGATAAAAAACCAAACCAAAACAAAAAACTTTTAATTTTTTCTGCCATCTCTCTCGATCTATCATGGTGTTTTCTATTTGCCGTTTAATAGCACACTCTTTGGGTTCAGGGACACTCCCTGGTGAGTGCAAACCCTCCCAGGGACCTGGGGCTTGCACCCAACTCTGACTCTCCCTGTGTCCATGCCTGGGCTCCCACCAAGGGCAAAGCAGAGGCAATAGTCGCTGGGCTGAGGAGGGAGAATGGGTGTTTGAGAGCCTTTTCCAGGGAGGCAGGGAGGTGGGAAGGTGTTGGTGATAGGTGGGGAGGTAGGGAGTGGGGTTCCACATACGTCAAGTCTCCAAGCCCCAGCGCGTGTGTCATTGTCCCATCCGACTTCACTGACAAAACACACATTCCATTATGAAATTGTTAAGATTCTCAGGATGGTGACTGCAGAGCATCAACCCCAAGGGCTAAGACTCCTTCTAAGCACAGGCCCTGAGCGCCTGGTCTCATGCTCATGTTAGACATAGGCTCTGTTCTCCTCCTGTGCTGCCCTCCTCTCAGGTACCCCTGTGCTTGCAGTGGGAGGACCCCAGGGGCTGGCTGGGCACAGGCAGAAGCCTCTCTCCTTCTCTCCGCAGGAGCTGTGAGGGCCTCCAGTGTCTTCCCCATCCTCAGTGTCACGCTGCTGTTCTTCGGCGGGCTCTGCGTGGCAGCCAGCGAGTTCCACCGCAGCAGACACAATGTCATTCTCAGCGCGGGCATCTTTTTTGTCTCTGCAGGTGAGTGTCTGGCCCCAGCCCTGAGATCTTCACAGATACCAAACCGAAGCCAGGGCCACGTGGAGGAAGCAATGCTATTCAGGGCTCCCTCCAGGGAAGGAGCAAGAAAATGCTCCAGTTGTGCTAAGGATGAGAACTCAAAGAATTTCATTAGAACCGAAGATGCCAAAACTCTAGCTGAAGCCGGCATGAAGGAAAAATGGGGAGGAAACAGCATGGCAGGATCGGCTGAGATTGAAACAGAGACAGGGAAGAAGAAAGGGGCAGGAGAGAGAAAGAGAGAAGGAGAGAGAGATGTATAAGAGTGTACATACATGCTTGCTGCTTGCATATGTGGTACGTGTGAACTGATTGGGGAGACTAAAGCAGGAGGATTGTTTGAGTCCAGGAGTTCGAGACCAGCCTGGGCAGTGTAGTGAGACCCTCATCTCTACAAAAAACAATTTTAATTAAAAAATTAGCTGGGTGTGGTGCTGCACACCTGTGGTCCCAGCTACTCAGGAAGCTGAGGTGGGAGGATCGCTTGAGCCCAGGACGTCAAGGCTACAGTGAGCCAAGACCTTGCCACTCCACTCCAGTCTGGGTGACAAAGTGAGGTCTCATCTCTAAAAAATAAATAAGTAAATGTAAAAATATAGAAGTGCATTTGTGTGTTCACTTGGGCATGTTCATGTACTATCTCTGGCCCTTCGAGATATGTGTTTGCCAGCTAATTATTGTTCAACCCTCTCTTACTCACCATTTTATACTCTCCTCCACTGTTCCTATGCCAATCAATACTCTGCCATCACCCTGCAAAGTTTGAAAGTCATCACGAGAGTCCAGCCCCATCCAGCTTTTGAAGTGCTCAAATCCTCTTATCATTCCACGCATCTCTGGGAACAAGGTAAAGACCAGCAGCCCGAGATGCTCTGGGGCAAGACCTTATAGTCAATAGCAGCCCTGACCAGAAGAAGGCACAGGGTGGCAAGGACGCTGAGAGACAACCTTCAGAAAAGGGTCCTGTTCTCTGCCTTCTCTCACCTCCCTCCACCTCCATCCCTTCACTGGTGTCCTGTCTTCCTTGCTTCCCTGAGTTTTCATCCTTCATCCTTGCTTTCATCCCTTTACCATCTCTTCCTAGCCCACTCCTCTTGGGGTGGATCAGTGCCATCTGGATGAAATGCTTTAGAGAAGCAAAGAACAGGGCAGGGATGGAGGAAGACGGGGCTGGACTCTGGTGATGACTTTCAGACTTTGCAAGGTGATGGCAGAGTACTGATTGGGATGGGGACAGTGGTGGACAGTATAAAATGGTGAGGAAGAGTGGCTTGCAACCCCCCTGGATTTCAATCCTGGATCCACCAATCAGGCCTTGGGAAATGTGATCATCTCTCTGTAATTTGGTTTCCTTGACTATAACATGGCAAATAATAATAGTACCAACTGCAGCTGGGCTTGGTGGCTCGTGCCTGCAATCTCAGCACTTTAGAAGGCCGAGGCAGAAGAATCACTTGAGCACAGGTCTTCAAGACTAGCCTGGGCAACATTGCGAGACCCAATCTGCACAAAAGTTTAAAACTTAGCTAGGCGTGGTGGTGGGTGCCTATAGTTCCAGCTAGTCAGGGGTCTGAGGTGGGAGGATTGCTAGAGCCTGGGAGGTCAAGGCTGTTGTGAGCCATGATCACACCACTGCACTCCAGCCTGGGTGACAGAGCAAGACTCTGTCTCAAAATAGGTCATAATCATAATGATAATAGTACCAGCTGCATGGGATTTGCTGGAAGGAGACTGTATTCGTTTGTTCTCACACTGCTAATAAAGACATACCCGAGACTGGGTAATTTATAAAGGAAAGAACTTTAATTGACTCACAGTTCCACATGGTTGGGGAGGCCTCACAATGATGGTGGAAGGCGAAGGAGGAGCAAAGTCACGTCTTAACATGGCAGCAGGCAAGACAGCTTGTGCAGGAGAACTCCCCTTTATAAAATCATCAGATCACCCCTGTAATCCCAGCACTTTGGAAGCCTGAGGTGGGTGGATCCTGAGGTCAGGAGCTCAAGGCCATCCTGGCCAACATGGTGAAACCCGTCTCTACTAAAAATACAAAAATTAGCTGGGCGTGGTGTGTGCACACCTGTAGTCCCAGTTACTTGGGAGGCTGAGGCAGGAGAATCGCTTGAACCCAGGAGGCAGAGGTTGCAGTGAGTCAAGATCATGCCATTGCACTCCAGCCTGGGGACAGAATGAGACTCTATCTAAACAAAAACAAAAACAAACAACAAAAACAAAGCCATCAGCTCTCATGAGACTTATTCATTACCACAAGAACAGTATGGGGAAAACTCTTCCCTTGATTCAATTATCTCCACCTGGCCCCACCCTTCACACATGGGGATTATTAAAATTCAAGGTGAGATTTGGGTGGGGACAGAGAGCCAAACCACATCAGAGACTGTACAGAGAAAGCACAATATGATTTTCCAGTATTAGAAAAGTAGCAACAACACAGTTCCAAAATCTGGAGCCCCACAAGATCTTGCTTGAATTCCTTCCGCACTGCTTCCCCCTCCGTAAGATGAGAAAGGGAGACTGTCTAAAGCTGAGTCTCTGAGAACTGATTCAAGCAACAGACTAGAAGGAAAACTGCCATCTTGCCCCAGGGGAATGAGATCAGCCCACAGGTGGCAGTGGCCCCTACCTTGCTCTGTGTGGACAGATGTTAGCATCTGGCAAAACCAGGGACTTGTTTTGTCTTGAGGCACGCTCCTGTCACTGGTGGCCCCATCCAGACCTCCCAGGCGCTTGGTCTTGGCCGCTCCAGAGGATCAGTTCCAGTGTCATGCTGATGTGAGAGTTTCCTGAGAATGAGAGAAGATCATTATTTTGTCCCCCAAGGGAATTGTTAGGGAAGAGTGTGTCACCAGCAACTTTCTTCTCACAAGAGGTATTGTGAGGGATGGCAGGTAGATTAGATATGTAGGAACTAGAAAGCGTGTGAGTCTGTGGAGGAAGCCTGATGGGAAGGCAGAGGCTTGGGGTCTAATCCCAGACCCTTCTACTGATCTCCCCAAAGAACCTGAAGATCTTGTTTTTCCACCTCTAAAGTGAAAGGATTGGAGGATTCACTACTCTCGAAGGCTCTTCTTTGCTCATCTACACTAAGGTTGATCATTTGAGGCAAGCAATTAACAACCCTTGAAATCAGTAAATAAGAGTGCTGGGGGAAAAAAAGAGAAAACAATCCTTTCTTGAGCACCTACTATGTGTCAGATACTATGCAGAATGCCCAAGAGCGTAAAGCTGTGAAGTCAGGCTGCCTGGTGCAAATCTAGCTCTACTAATTTCCTGTTGTGTGACCTTGGGCAAGTCACTTAACCTTTCTGTGCTTCCATTTATTTCCCCATCTGAAAAATGAGAATCATAATGGCCTCACCTCTTGAAGCTGTTAAGACGATTAAATGAGTTGGTAGCAATAAAGTGTGCAGAGTGGTGCCTATCATCCAGTATGTGTTCAACACATAGTAGCTATTATCACATACAAGGTACCATTTAATTCTCATATCAACTCCACTCACTCACTTATTCAATATGCATTGCCCTCTTGCTATGAATCAGACTCTGGGCTGGGAGTTAAGGCCATAGCAATGAAGGAGATAAGCCTAGTCCCTGCCCTCAGGGAGTTTACAGTCTGAAAGTAGGACAAAGCAATTGCCTACTCACATCTTGTTTTCCCTAAGCCTTGTTACTGAAATCTAAATCCACCATGGCTAAGAGCTCTGGATTCAAATCTCACTTCAACCATTTTCTATTAGGTTGATGCAAAAATAATTGTGGTTTTTGCAATTACTTTTAATTTAATGGCTGTGCTCGACACGGGAAGTAAGTTACCTTCTCTGTGTCTGTTTCCCCATCTGTAAAAGGGAAATCATTTTTTAAGTGGGCCTGCTGCAATGATTAATAGGTAAGATGCACATAAAGATTTTGCACAGTGCCTGGCACATGGTAAGCACCCTGTAAATCATTGGCAACTCGCTTGGCTTCCTATCAGCCCAGTCTAACATCTGAGCCTCTCTTTGAACTTCTTTCTTTTCTTCCCCCACTCCCCGCTACCCACCGCACTGCCGCCAAAAAGACCTTCTTTGGGGACCTTCCAAACTTTGCCACCAAAATATTCCTCACGGCAGAGGAGAGAAAAAACATGGCCCGGGGGAGTCAGGGGACATCAATAGAAGCCACCTTCATTGAGCTGAGACGTCTTTGAAGTCTGACTCCCATTTAACTTAAAAATTCATGTGAATTCTGCCTTCTCCTTATTATATCCATGTTCATTTTAATATAAAAGAATATGTCTTCCCTACTCATCTTCAAGCCAAATTGACACTCCAGGAAGAGGAGCCGTTTGTCACCCTGTGGTTTCTTGCAGCCTGACACAGAGCTGGATGTGTCAGCCCCCATCATAAGAAATAGCTCAGTGATGAGAACTTGCTGCCTACCTGCTGAATGTCTGTGCTGGGTAGAACCAAGAGGAGGCAGGAGAGAAGCAGCAGATTTTAGCCCTGTACTCTGGAGACAAGTTTTAGATGAAATATAATCAGAAGTCCTATTCAACATAGTGAGGCTGGGCATGATGGCTCATGTCTGTAATCCCAACACTTTGAGAGGCCAAGGTGGGAGGATCACTTGAGGTTAGGAGCTCAAAACCAGACTGGGCAACATAGCAAGACCCCATCTCTAAAAAAAAAAAAAAATTAAATTAGCTGTGCTTGGTAACACATACCTGTAGTCCCAGCTATTCCGGAGGCTGAGGAGGGAGGATGCCTTTAGCCCAGGAGGTTGAGGTTACAGTGAACTATAATTGTTCCACTGCAATCCAGCCTGGGTAACAAGAGAGCAAGACCCCATCTCTAAAAAACAACAACAACAACAACAACAACAACAAAACAAATAACCCTACTGGATGTGCACCAGCTAATCAGAAGGGTGGCACTGGGGCCCAGTCCTGTGTCTCCTGCTCTACCAAGCTTTAACCCTTTGGTTGCTGGACTGTAGGGAGATCTTGGGGATGCCCACAAAGAGTATGGAACATTCAAGGAACAGAGAGAGAATTCAGGAGGCTCCTGGAAATGGTTACTCACCAACTGTTGTCGGAAACTATAATGAGGGACAACCTCCATTTAGCACCACCCTACAGGTAGCCTAAATTTGGAGGCAAAGAGATGCCAGCTGGTGTACCAACAACCTCCATGAGTCATTGTTGGCACCAAGCCCTGGATGAGGCCCTTGAAACAAAGGGACCAAAAGAGACATATCCCCTTCGGAGTAAGAACATGAGAAAGGTAGGCAGAGATGTGCACAGCCCCTCAAACCTCCTGCTCCTACTGACCACTACCTAGGAAACTGATTCCTCTCCTGTGGGCTAAGCAGCTATTTCCAACAATATTGGCACTCTGGGAAGCTAAGTCTGCAAGCCTTGCCTGTTGGAGGTAACAGCTTCCTGTTCCCCAAGTCCTGGTGCCCTGGTGCTCAAACAACAGCTGATCTGAAGCATTATCATATCCTGTGCAGATAAAAAGACTTGGTAAGCTCCCACCTCTTCCCCATGGGTTTATTTATTGTCCCAAATTTCAGCTCCAGACCCATACATTTCCACTGAGCAGCTCCATTTGGACTTTCCATAAGCACTTCCAACTTAATGTGTTCAAACCTCCTCTTTTATCTAAACCTGGATTCTCTGCTGCCTCTTATTTGAGCTCAAAATGCCACCAGCCTCCCAAGCACCCAAGTTAGAACCCTAGTAAGTCATTCTCAATGCCTTCTCTCACATGCCATCGTCAACAGTCTTTCATCTCTTGGCTTACCCCTGTTTAATTTTCAGATCTGGCTCAAATGTCACCTCATCTTCAGTGCCAGGTTCTTAGTCTTTCTCTCTCCTTCTCTTCCTGAATCATTTTTATGTGTCTCCGGTAGAACCCTTACTGTATTTTCCTGTAATTGCATTTACATGTCAGTCTTTGCCACTAATGGTAAAGAATTCAAGGGCAGGGGCGTGTATCTTGTTCATTTTACAATCTTCATGACTTAGTGCCAAAGATTAAGTGTTGATGAGATGAATTGCTTCTAACGGAAAAATAAGTGCATTCTGAGTTCTTCTGTACTTGCTGTAGGAGTAGCGTGTATTCTTTAGCTGAATACACATTGCCTGGAACTGAGCAGCAGAATTCTTCATTTCCCAAGTGACAGAACATGCAAGAAGATCTCAGTGGTTGGATTTCCCAGCTATAGTCCATTATCCTCTCTCCCCATTATCTCCACATTTTCTATAAATATTTTAAGATGGAAAGTGACAGTTCTCGCTGAGGTTTATAAAGGATGTATTTTTCTTTTCCCCTTCTCTTAGGGTTAAGCAACATCATTGGCATCATAGTTTATATATCAGCCAACGCTGGAGACCCCGGGCAGCGTGACTCCAAAAAAAGTTACTCCTATGGTTGGTCCTTTTATTTCGGAGCCTTCTCTTTCATCATCGCAGAAATTGTAGGAGTGGTTGCCGTGCACATCTATATTGAAAAACATCAGCAGTTACGAGCCAAATCTCACTCGGAGTTCCTGAAGAAATCTACTTTTGCCCGCCTCCCACCCTACAGGTATCGATTCCGGAGGCGGTCAAGTTCTCGCTCCACCGAGCCCAGATCCCGAGACCTGTCCCCCATCAGCAAAGGCTTCCACACCATCCCTTCCACTGACATCTCGATGTTCACCCTCTCCCGGGACCCCTCAAAGATCACCATGGGGACCCTCCTCAACTCCGACCGGGACCACGCTTTTCTACAGTTCCACAATTCCACACCCAAAGAGTTCAAAGAGTCACTGCATAATAATCCGGCCAACAGGCGCACCACGCCCGTCTGAACTGACCTCTGACCTCTGCCCCACGCCCAGCACAGCCTTGGGGGAAGTGTACAGAGATGTCTCTGAGGTTGCATGGCATGGTCCTCGTGATGGTATTACTTTTTACAAAGAATGAAACCAAATGGACTCAGCCCTCTCCCACATTTGCCCCTCACCCTCCAAGTCCTAACCCCTCCATCCTCCCTAACTTTTCAAGCCAATCCCTTCATGTCATTCCTCTCTCTGTGTATCTGTGCCAGATGTTTTCCTTTCTTCCTTCTTTACTGGAAGGACCTCCACATTCTTCCCTCCTTGGAAGAGGACTTTACTAAAAGTCACGGGTGGTGGCCAGGGGGGATTTCTGAATCTCCATCAGGCGCGTTCATAATTGTCCCCATTGTCTACCCACACGAATCCTCAGGAAACCAACCACCGCCCAGGTGGCCTGAGGGAGGCATTCACCTTTATGTGTTAGAAAAACATGACCAGAAATCAAAGATGTCAGAGCCCCGAAGCAGCTAATGTAATAAGCACTCATGTTATTAAAGGTTTTGCCTTGTCGTAACCAACCGAGCCAGAGGGTATTTTCTTTCTTTTGGGTGTTTCCTACACAAACTCACTCCCCTGCCTCCAAACTGGCTCACATCCATCTTGGAAGCTGAACTTTGCTCATCCACACCTGAGCCACTAAGAAGGCTCACCTTGTACCTTTGGAAGCTAGTAAGGTATTCCCACAAATGTCCGAATCAGTATTCAAGCCCTTCTGCTTGAATTCCTGGAGGCTACCTGGGGGTGGGTGAGTGAATGCTGGTTTTCAAGATCTAAATCTGGCACGCAATAGCTCTATGACCTTGGGCAAGTCACCTAAGCCTCAAGCCTCAGTCTCCTCATCTGTAAAATGGAACATGATAATAGCACTCTCCTCCAGAGTTGTGAGGTTTAAATAAAACAATGTGTTTAAAATGATTAGCACATTGTAAACAATAAATACATATTTTTCAACGTTTTGGGTGGATTTTAGGCAGAGTAAGCATCGTGTTGATCTGCTTGTGCTGTGACAACAAAATATCAAAATGGGCTGGAAGAGGTGGCATGAGCTTGTAGTCCCAGCTTATGGGACTACAGCCTTGGAGGCTGAAGCCAGAGGATCACTTGAGCCCAGGAGTTAAAGAGTTCAAGTCTAGCTGAGACCCCAGCTCTTAAAAATAAAAAAGTCAAAGACTGGTAACTTAAACAACAGACATTTACTTCTCAAAGTTCTGGAGGCTAAGTAACTCAGTTTCTGCTCAGGGCTCCTCTCCCTGACTTGTAGACAGCAGCCTTCTTGCTGTGTCCTCACACGATAGAAAGAAAGTAATCTCTTTCTCTCTCTCTCAGTTTCTCTTTTCATAAAGCCACAGATCCCACAGTGTGGGTACCACGGGTCCCACCCCTGTGATCTCATCTCACTCTAATTATCTCCCAAAGATCCCATCTCCAAATACCATCACACTGGGGGTTAGGGATTCAACATATGCATTTTGGGGGAATGGGAAGGTGGATGGAGAAACAATTCAGTCCACAGCAAGTGTTACTGTAGCAAGACAAAAGCCAAATGGAAGTTACTTTATATAAGAGAGAGAGAGAGAGTATACTCACAGGCTCTGAGGGCTCTGGGAAGAGAGAATGGAAGGATTTGAATATTTTAAATATTTGATGTTAGAAAGCACAAGAAATATGTTGACCGGGCATGGTGGCTCACTTCTGTAATCCCAACACTTTGGGAGGCCAATGTGGGCAGATCACTTGGCCAAGCCCAGGAGTTCAAGACCAGCCTGGGCAACACAATGAAACCCTGTCTCTACAAAAAAATACAAAAATTAGGTGAGCATGGTGGCACATGCCTGTAGTCCCAGCTACTTGAGAGGCTGACATGGAAGGATCACCTGAACTCAGGGAGGTAGAGGCTGCAGTGAGCCGTGATCATGCCACTGCACTCCAGCCTGGGTGACAGAGTGAGATGCTATCTGAAAAAAGAAAACAAAAAAGTACGAGAAATATGTCACCTATGCCCACAGTGATTTCCTTGAGAATTTTTGGTACACACCCAGGTCTTCACACTTCTGAGGAGCCTTCCCACTTAGGACTCCAGCATGCTAGGAGGCAGGGTTGCAGGCTTGAGAGCTCACACCTACCAGATACTGTGGGTACTAGGCTGTGTTCTGCTGCCATACACACACAAAATCATTTCATCCTTCCAGTAATCCCATGAAGAAAATACCTCCTAAAATCTCCACTTTACCAGTGAGGAAACTGAGGAAAGAGAAGTGCTGTGACTTGCCCAAATTTTATTCCCACTATGGGACAGAAGTACTGGGAAACTAGTACCTTGCCCACACTCACACAGTGAATTTCATTGTAAAGTGCACCTAGGGACAATTCATTTTGTTCAACACTTGAGTCATTGCATGCAAATGGCACGCACATACATTAAATTATCTCATTTAGTCCTCCAAAGAACCACGTGTAGTAGGAATTATCATCTCCATTTTGGCAGGTAAGGAAATAGAGGCTCAAAGAAAGTAAGTGTCTTGGGTGCTAATGAGCAGAGCGACATTTGTATCTAAGCCTCTGCTTCCTACGTTGCGTGGCTTCCCCAGTATTCCAGCATTTTCCAAGCTCAGTCATTTGAGTGCCACTCCTAGGAAGTTTTTTATATCCACATCCCACATCAACAACTGTTTACCTAATGTCTTTCTTCAAGCCTACTCGCTTTCAATCTTTTAATAAATATATTTCGAAAAGGAACTTTATATCACTACTATAAAGAGAAAACTGAAATTCCTTGCCATAATCAAATGGTAACTGGGAAAATAAATACAATGCAAACAAAAACAATCATGCTGTATTTTAGCTGTTGCTAGCTTAGCTCACTGCAACCTCCACCTCCCTGAGTTCGGCTGAAGGCCGGCTGCCGGCTACCTGTTCTTCGGGAAAAGGATATAACCAAAGTGTTAAAGAGGTGTTAAAGGATATTCTGGCACCAAAATAAGATGCTTCCCTTGGTTTACTCAGAAGGAGCAAAGGAGAAGTCAAAAGGGAGTACCCTTCTCACTGTGTGATTTGATGCTCTGTGATACTGCAGCCACGCAACATATCAAATCATCTCCTACTCTTGTTTTCATGGAAGGTTACAGAGCACTTCATTTTTAAAAAAATTTTTTTAAAGATGAAGGACGAGGTAGATTTTATTTTGAAGCATGTGAAAAATATTTGGGAATGTTAACTGAAGTAATTTATTATTATTATTATTTTACTTTAAGTTCGGGATACAAGTGCAGAATGTGTAGATTTGTTACCTAGGTAGACGTGTGCCACAGTGGTTTGTTGCGCCTAGCAACCCATCATCCAGATCTTAAGCCCTGAATGCATTAGCTATTTAAAACTGTGGAATGCTAGGTGAATTTGCATGTCATCTTTGCTTAGGGGCCATGCATTTCCTCCTACTCTTGGGGACAAGTGACTCCAGCCACCCCTTGGAGAGGGAAGGATCTGAGAACTGGAGCAAACAGGTGAAGAACACTGTGAAGGGGAAGCAGCAGCATCCAGGCACCCTGGGAATTGGGAGTGTGCAAAAGCAGGGCATCTGGGAAGTGGATCTGGGATGGAGAGAAAGGCCCCAGGGCCTTAACTAGCAGGGTATCTTCCCTGGTAGTCACGAATAAAGTCCTTCTTCAAAGGCCAGAGTGCTAGAGGAGAGAAAGAGCCATGTGACCCCGGAAGGACTCCCCTTCTACCCCACATCCCTCCCCACCACACCATCTAGGTTTGCTCCCTGTAAAGCTTTGGCACAGGAGCCTCGGGATACCTTTGCTTGAAGGCTGCTCCCCCTTGAACCCCGCTGGCTGGCATCAGATAAATATTAATATTACCACTTCTGGGTTGCAGCCAGGATTCACGCCAATCCTTGCCATCCAAATCCATTGGAAGAGTATTTCCATTCACTAAGCCACCACCCTGGGTGTCAGACACTGTGCCATGAACCTCACTCATCTTGTCCCATTGAATCCTCGTATTTGTGGCAGGTATGATTGTTAAATCCATTGTGTAGATAGTGAAACTTACAAGTAGATAGCAAAGCCGATATACAAACCCACGTCTGCCTGACTTGAAAGCCCATACAGCAGACCCTCACTAAGCATTCCTGGCCATGCTGCTCGAATCTCTTGCTCCATTGCTGAGTTCTCCATCTCCTTCTCCCTCAAATGCAGCTCCCTTTCCCAGCTGACTCATTTCTGGACCAGCAGATCCCTCTACCAAGCTCAAGACCAGAACCCTTGAGTTTCTCTTTGCTGCTGCTTTACTGTGCGGTCCCTGGAACTGACTTTTTGCCACGTTATGCCTCTGCCTTTTGAGAACAGAGAGGCAGCTTGCACAACATTCAAGCACACAAACTCTGCAACTGGATCTGGACAGTTGCAGAGTTTGATTCCTTTGACTTTGAATCCAATGACTTTGGATCCCAACTCTGTATTTATCCACCCACAGACCTTTGACAAGATCGTCGCCCTCTGCCTCAGCTTCGCCGTCCATAACATGGGCACAAATATAGTACTTACTCCGGAAGTTCATGGTGAGGATTAAATGAGCTTACCTTCATAATGCACTTAGAAAATAACTTGAAACACCATAAGTACCATGTAGATGTCGGTTATTGTGATTTAATATAGTTCACATATTTACATTTTTCCCATTTGGGTGCTTTTCTGCCTAGACAATCTTCTTTTCCAGATCTTGTCAGCTCAGGCCTCTGAGCTAATTAGGCTGGTGTCCACACTACACCCTGGGCTAGCTCAGGCTTTCTCCCAATTCTCTGCCTTTCCTGATAAATGTTATCCCTACCTGAAAGGTTTCCACTTGCCCTCTCTAAATCCTATCCATCCTTCAAGGCCAAGGTCAAGCCTCATGCTTTCCATGAAGTCTTTTTTGCTTTTTTTTTGAGATAGAGTCTCACTCTGTTGCCTAGGCTAGAGTGTGGCGGTACAATCTCAGCTCACTGCAAGCTCCACCTCCCAGATTCAAGCAATTCCCATGCCTTACTCTCCCAAGTAGCTGGGATTACAGGCATACACTAAAACTCCCGGCTAATTTTTGTATTTTACTAAGGATGGAGTTTTGCCATGTTGGCTGGCCTCAAACTCCTGACCTCAAGTGATCTGCCCACCTCGGCCTTCCAAAGTGTTGGGATTACAGGCATGACCCACTGCACCCAGCACCATGCAGTCTTTTGTGACTCCTCGGGTCACACAACCTCTAACTTCTGGGCATTCATCCATTTATTCATTCATTTATTTATTCAGCACTTACTGTGTGCTGGGGCTATCGTTTGGATGTTTGACCCCCTTCAAACCTCATGTTGAAATTTGATTCCCGGTGCTGAAGGTGGAGCCTGATGAGAAGCAGACGGGTCATAGAGGTGGATCCCTCATGAATAGATTAATGCCCTCCCTTGGGAATGAGTGGATTCTTACTGGATTCGTTCACATGAGCTGGTTGTTTAAAACAGCCTGACACCTCCCCTCTGTCTCTCTCTTGCTTCCTCTCTTGCCATGTAATCTCTGCATACGCCGGCTCCCCTTGCCTTCTGCTGTGAGTAAAAGCTTCCTGAGCCCTCACCAGAACAGATGCTGGCACCATGTTTCTTGTACAGCCTGCAGAACCGTGAGCCAAATAAACCTCTGTTATATATAAATTACCCAGCCTCAGAGATTCCTTCACGGCAACACAAAACAGACTAAGACAGCCAGAAGGAGTAATAATCCCAAAAGATATGACCACTCTTCTCATGGAACTCTCAGTCTAGTAGAGGAGACAAGCACTGAACAATGAACATACACATCAACATCATTCAAAATTGTGATCTATACCATGAAGGGAAAACGTAATACAAAAAATACAAATATAAATGGGGATCTCTGGCCAGGTGTGGTGGCTCACACCTATAATCCCAGCACTTTGGGAGGCCGAGGTGGGTGGATCACTTGAGGTCAGGAGTACGAGACCAGCCTGGCCAACATGGTGAAACCCCACCTCTACTAAAAATACAAAAATTAGCCAGATGTGGTGGCACACACCTGTAATCCCAGCTACTCAGGAGGCTGAGGCAGGAGAATCACTTGAACCCGGAAGGCAGAGGTTGCAGTCAGCCAAGATCATGCCACTGCCCTCCAGCCTGGGTGACACAGTCAGACTCTATCTCAAAAAAATAAAACAAAATAAAATAAAATAAAATAATAAATAAATAAACAGGGACCTCTAATTTAGCTGGTGGAGGAGAGGTCAAAGAGGAAAAGACATTTAGGATCAGAGCAAAAGCAAGATTGGGAGTTATTCGAGTAAAGAGAATAAATAAAGTGTCTAGGGGAAGAAAACCATCATGCGCAATGTCCTGAGACTGGAGAGATCAAAAGCAAACAAACAAAAAACAACCAACCAAACAACAACAACAACAACAGCAACAAAACAGGCCAGTAAGGTGTAGGAAGAGTAGCACTGGTGAGAACAAAAAAGAAAGCTAGGTCCAGAGGAAGCAGCATTAAGGGCATGCTAAGGATGTTGAGTTTTGACCCTAAGTGCATTTAGAAGCCATTTGACAGTTTTAATCAGGAATACATTAGACACCACCTAATATGTATTTTCCGAAGTTTAATAAGTTAGGCACCCAGTGAAATGCTGGTTTCCTAGATCTTATCTCTGGAGTATCATTGCCTGCTTTATCTACAGTCCCTGGTAGGAAGGCATAACCCTGTCCTTGGTCACAGCTGATTGGATCAAAGATTGCACCTGATATAAGGCCAGCCAATCCAGTCATAGGATGACCAGTGGTCTAGGATTTATAACTAGACTCCAAAAGGTCAGCTGGTCCAATCAGATGATCTCTATGAGACTTTTAACTAAGTCACAGAAGCCAATTGCTAATTGGCTATAAGGAGCAACACAGAGAGGATATGAGAGACCCATGAGGATAGGGCTGCAGCAGTCATCCAAATGCAGGTTTAAGTTATACCAAAAAAACTGCTTGGTAAAGAGAAGACAACTCTCTAAAGGCTTCTCATTGTACTTAAATAAAATTCAAATTTTTGGCCGGGCATGGTGGCTCACACCTGTAATCTCAGCACTTTGGGAGGCCGAGGCAGGTGGATCACCTGAGGTCAGGAGTTCAAGACCAGCCTGATCAATATGGTGAAACCTCGTCTCTACCTAAAATACAAAAAAATTAGCCAGTCATGGTGGCGGGCACCTGTAGTCCCAGCTACCCAAGAGGCTGAAACAGGGGAATTGCTTGAACCTGGGAGGTGGAGGTTGCAGTGAGCTGAGATCACACCACTGCACTCCAGCCTGGGTGACCAAGCAAGACACCATCTCGAAAACAAAAAAAAATTTGCTAGGATCTCCAAGTTCCTGCATTATCAGGAGCATGCTGATCTATTCAACTTTATTCTGTGCCATCAAGTTGGTGCAAAAGTAACTTTATTTTGTGCCATTACTTTCAATGGCAAAAACCGCAATTATTTTTGCACCAACCTAATACTTCCATCTTGCTACTTGCACTCCAGTCAGGCTGTCCTTCTTTTATCAGTTCCTTGGTCAAGCCTCAGGGCCTTTGCACCTGCCATTTCTACTGATTGAAATGTCTTCAATCTCTTAACATGACTGGCCCCTTCTCATCCTTCATATCTGAGCTGGACAAGTCACTCCTGAGAGAGGACTTTCCTCACCTCTTATTCTTTACTCGAGTTCATCCTTATTCCCTTGAGAGCTCAAAATTTTGTAATGTTTTATTTTGTGTTTATTTATTTGTATAGATTTCCCTACGAGAACACACATTTTATGAGAGCAAGGTCCTTGACCATATCCTCCGTGCTTAACATGGAGCTATTCACGTGGTAGGTGCTCAGATGCCTGAGTGAAGGAAGGAAGGAAGGAGAATGCATTAAGAACCGTTTAGAGGAAAGCAGACACATCTCAAGGGAGAGGAAGAGAGTGGCTTCCTTGTCACTCAGGCTGGAGTGCAGTGACGTGATCACAGCTCACTGTAGCCTCAACCTCCTGGGCTCAAGTGATCCTCTCACCTCAGCCTCCCGAGTAACTAGGACTACAGGTGTGCCACCACAGCCAGCTATTTTTTTAAATTTTGTATAGAGATGGGGTCTCACTATATTACCCAGGCTAGTCTCAAACTCCTGGGCTCAAGTGATCTTCCCGCATCAGGCTCCATAAGTGTTGGGATTACAGGCATGAGCCACTATTCCTGGCCTCTTCTTTATTTCTAATAGCTTCCCTGTCCCGTCTCCTCAAGGCCCATCTCAATTTGAATTGCCATCCTCAGATCCCTGGGTCACTTTATCTACATTCCTTCAACAATCCTCCCTTTTCTTGAGCCAGCCTGAGTGGGTTACCAAATGAACACTAATCAGAAGCTGTGTCTCTAGAACTGAGGAACACTCAGTTATAGGGGGACAGCTGAGAGTCCCTTTAGAGATAGAAGAGCCATGCCAGAATGGTATTTAGTCAGGATGTTTGTTGAAGAGAGATCAGAACCTCAAAGCAAGTTCAGCTCAGAAGGAGCCAAGACTGAGAGAGAACCAGTAACCAGAAAACAAGTGGTCAGGCCTGAGGGTTTAGTAAAGCATCAGTCTAAAAAGACCTCATAAAGGCAATGGCAAGGCCAAGTCACCATGTTGAAAACAAGAATTCCCGGATATTATATAAAATTCATGGTATGTTAATAGCTTTATTTTTGTAAATAATAAACAAGTCAAACAAACAAAAAACCAGTTTTGAGATGGTAATCTGGAATTATGGGTCCTTCTCTAATGCTTTAGGTAAGATGCTTTTGCCTGCAAGTAACACCTAACTCCAACTTAACTAGCCTGTATTAATCAGGTAGACTAGGCCATCTGTCATAACAAAATAAATCCTAAATTCTCAATTGCTTAACAGAAGAAACCTTTATTTCTTACTAAAGACCAATGCAGGCACTCCTGGCTGAGTAACACTCCTAGATGGCTCTACTCCACATAGTGACTCAGGGACCCAAGCTGCTTCTGTCTTGTAGTTCTACCATATTGTGGCTTCAGGGCTATCCTGGTGTCATCCTCCTGATAAATGGAGGGAAGAGAAAAGAAGTGGTGGTGAGAATGTGAAGGATCATGCACCTAAACATAACAACCTTGGCCCAGACGTAACCCACTTTATGTCACATTCCACTGGTGAGAATGAATCACATAGTTCCATCTAAATTTCGGGAGAAGGAATGCTGAAAATGTCATCCATGTCTGGAAAATTGCTTCCAAATAATAATTTTATATTATATAAAGTGTGCACAAATCTTTGGCAGGTGTCTGCCATATAACCTAAATAAGACCAATGTCTGCTCCGTAAAAAGAAATCTCAAGGTAAAGGGGTCCCAGGATTAGCTACTTCAGCAGCTCAAAGATAAACTCAAGGACCCAAAGTCTTTTTATTTTCCACATTTCCATGCTTAGGCCAGTATACCATCATATCTAAATACAATAACCCATTGTATCAAGATACAGCATCCAGCAGAAAGGTGTCGTTAAGAGTGGGAAAAGCTTTTACAGAAGCACACCATTAGATTCTCTCCTTATTCTCACTGGACAGTGTTGGGTAATGTGCTCATTCCTAAAGCAGTCACCAATAAGGGGAATAAAATTACCATCGGGGACCAGCACCAGTGGTTCTCAGCCCTTGCTGTACATTAGCGTCACCAAGAGGGAATTCTTTAAAAATACAAATGTCCAGTCTCCACCCTAGAGATTCTTAGTTATTTAGTCTGATGTAAGACTGGGCTTCAGAAGTCACCAATTGATAGTGTGAGGAATAAATTTCATTCACAACCACGCATGGCTGTGGGCACCTGTAGTCCCAGCAACTCGGGAGGCTGGGGTGGGAGGATTGCTTGAACCCAAGAGTTTGAGACCAGTCTGAGTAACATAGCGAGACCTCATCTCTTTAAAAAAAAACAAAAACAAAAACAATCTTTTGGCTAAGTGCAGTGGCCCAGTGGCCCAGTGGCCCATGCTCGTAATCTCAGCACTTTGGGAGCCTGAGGTAGGCAGATCACTTGAGTCCAGGAGTTCAAGACCAGCCTAGGCAAAATGGTAAAACTCCATCTCCACAAAACATTAGCCCAGCATTGTGGCATGCACCCATAGGTCCAGTTACTTGGGAGGCTAAGGTGAGAGGATCGCTTGAGCCCAGGGAAGTCAAGGCTGCAGTGAGCTATGATTGCACCACTGCACTTCAGCCTGGATGACAGAGTGAGACCCTGTCTCAAGAAAAAAAAAAAAAAATTATTCTTTTTCATTTTTAGCTTGATCCGTAGTGTGATTTTAAAATTTAAAAACTTACAATGATGCAGAAAATGGGGCAAAATGTTAGCAATTGGTGAATCTGGGTAAATGGTATATGGAAGCTGTTTATAACCATTCTTGCAGTTTTTTCTATAGATTCAAATTAAATCAAAATTAAAAGTGACCAAAAGTGAGAGAAAATGGGAACACACACATAAAAGCCAGGATGTGTGGCTTCTCTTCAAAAATCAGGAAATCTGTAAAAGCTGGCTCTGTATTCCCACAGGAAATTAAAAGCAGGCCTGAGAAGTAATGCACAGGCTTCTGACCAAGTATCTCCAGGGCAAGAGCTTGTGCACCTGGGCCATTAGCTAGTGCTCAGGTGAGTCTTATAATCAGGTAGTGTTGGGGATCACTCTGGAGTTCTTTTAATTCTTATTCATTTTCTTGTATCCTGTTCCATCCTCTTCGAACCTCTATGTATAGCTTGGATTATTTTTGCCAAGCGCGGCACCTTACACTTACCCACACTGAAGCTCATCCTTGGCAACTCCTCTGCCCACTCACACAGCCTGGTGAGATCTTCCTGCGGCTTATCACCAGCGGCTTGGCATTTCACTACCTGGCACAGCAAAGTGTCATCAGCAAATGTGGAGCTCTTACCACTTACACCTCCAGATCAGTTAGGCAAATGTCAAATAAGACCAGGCCCAGCACCGACACCCCACCGCTCTCAATTAATCAATTAACTAACTCATAATAACCCAACTGACTGTCTGGTGGCAAGCAAAAGAAATCAGCTGTTGCTAACTTAAGCAACAGAGGAATTTAGCTTAAGTCGGACCTCTCAACAGTAGCACTAATGGCATTTGAAGCTGGATAAATCTTCGTTTTGGTGGAGGGTGGTCTGTCCCGCGCATGGTGGGATGTTTAGCAGCCTCTCTGGCTTCTATCCATGAGATAGCAGCAGAACGACTCCCCTCCCCCTCCAAGTTATGACAACCACAAATGTCTCCCAGACATTGCCAAATATCTCCTGGAAGTGGGAGAGGCTAAAGTCACTTCCAGCTGAGAACCACTGGTACGGGGGTGGGGAAGTTGAAGCCCCAGGCCTTAGAAAAGTTGGAAACCTGAGTTGTTTTAAGGTTCTAGAGAGCATGGATTAATAAATGAATGAGTTTAAATCCCGGCTTCACCAACTACTAGTTGTGCAACTTGACAAGTGACTTAACTTCCCTGTGCCTAAGTTTCCTCATCCATAAAATGGGATTATCAGGATAGGTTGGGCTACACAGTGGGAACAAACGACCCTCCAAAATCAGTAGCTTGAAACACATGCAGCCAGGCGCGGTGGCTCACACCTGTAATCCCAGCATTTTGGGCGCCCCAGGTGGGTGGATCACATAAGGTCGGAGTTCAAGACCAGCTTGGTCAGCATGGCGAAACCCCGTCTCTACTAAAAATACAAAAATTAGCCGGACATGGTGGCATGTGCCTGTAATCCCAGCTACTGGGGAGGCTGAGGCAGGAGAATCACTTGAACCTGGGAGGCAGAGGTTGCAGTGAGGCGAGATCTCACCACTGCACTCCAGCTTGGGGAACAGAGCAAGACTCCAGCCTGGGGGACAGAGCAAGACTCCAGCCTGGGGGACAGAGCAAGACTCCAGCCTAGGGGACAAAGCGAGACTCCATCTTAAAAAAAAGAAAAAAAAAAAAGAGAAACACATGCTATGTATCCAACGTGATCAGCTGGGGTTCTGCGCATGTTGCCTACTCCAGGAGACAAAAGCTGAGAAGAAACTCTACCATCTGAACATTGCTGGTCAAAATGAAAAGGAGAAAAGAAAAATAAACTAGCTCTTAAATGTTTCTACCTATAAGTGATACACATCGCTCACAGCATTCATTGATCAAAACAAGTGCCATGGCTACACAAAATGTAAAGAATGCTGCAAAGTGAAAACGTACCACATACTGCAAAAAGGGAGAAGAGGAAATATTGATTGATAAACACCACTAATGTCTAACAGAAGTAATAATGCTGGCTTCATATATTTGTTGGGAAGGGCAAACAAATTAATATATACAAAGTTCTTAGGACAGTGTGTGGCGTATATTAACTCCTGAATAAACATTAGTATATTAACTCCTGAATAAACATTAGCAGGGCCGGGCGCAGTAACTCAGGCCTATAATCCCAGCACTTTGGGAGGCCGAGGCAGGCGGATCACTTGAGGCCAGGAGTTTGAGACCAGCCTGGGCAAAATGGTGAAACCCCGTTTCCACTAAAAATACAAAAATTAGCCAGGCGCAGTGGTGCATGCCTGTAATCCCAGCTACTCTGGAGGCTGAGGCAGGAGAATCACTTAAACCCGGAAGACAGAGGTTGCAGTGAGTTGAGAATGTACCACTGCACTTTAGCCTGGGCAACAGAGTGAGTGAGGCTCCATCTCAAAACAAAACACACTAGCTTACGATTATGATTATGATTTTTACTGAGACAGGCCTTCACTCTGTCTCCAAGGCTGGAGTGTAATGGTGTATTCACAGCTCACTACAATCTCAACTTTCTGGACTCAAGCAATCCTCTTACTTGAACCTCCTGAGTAGCTGGGCATCATTCCTGGGTATTTATTTTTATTTTATTTTATTTTTTTGGTAAAGACGGAGTCTCACTATGTTGCCCAGGCTGGTCTTGAACTCCTGGGTTCAAGCAATCCTCCCACCTTGGTCTCCCAAAGTGCTGGGATTACAAGCATGAACCACCATGCCTGGCCTAGTTTACTATTTATTAATTCAGCAACTGTTTATTGAGCACTGTGATTATCACTTTTATTTGTCAATTTGGCTAACCTATAGTGTGCAATTATTCCATCAAACCTAATCCTAATCCAGATGTTGCTATGAAGAAATTTTGTAGACATGGTTAACATGCACAATCAGTTATCTCCATAATCTGGGTGGGCCCGATACAGTCAGTTAAAGGGCCTTAAGAGTAAAACTGAGGCTTCTCTACAGAAAAAGAAATCCCACCTATGACAGCAGCACCAGCAGCACCTGCTCCTGCCCAAGACTTTTCAGCCTGCCCTTCCTAACAGCCTGTTCTATGGATTCTGGATTTACCCAGCCAGCCTCCACAATCACATAAGCCCATTCCTTGCAATAAATCCTTTCACAGCCTTAACTCTCAATATCCTCTTCCTTCCCTGCCTTCTTCCCTCTCCCCACCATGACTTTTTTTTTTTTTTTTTTTTTAAAGATGTAGTCTTGCTCTTTCATCCAGACTGGCGTGCAGTGGCACTATCTAGGCTCACAGCAACCTCTACCTCCTGGGTTCAAGCTATTCTCCTGCCTCAGCCTCCTGAGTAGCTGGGATTATGGGCATGTACCACCATGCCCAGCTAGTTTTTGTTTTGTTTTGTTTTGTTTTGTTTGAGACGGAGTCTTGCTCTGTTGCCTAGGCTGGAGTGCAATGGCACGAGCTCGGCTCACTGCAACCTCTGCCTCCCGAGTTCAAGCGATTCTCCTGCCTCAGCCTCCCGAATAGCTAAGATTACAGACTCGCACAACCACACCCAGCTAATTTTTGTATTTTTAGTAGAGACAAGGTTTCACCATGTTGGCCAGGCTGGTCTTGAACTCCTGACCTCATGATCTGCCCGCCTCGGCCTCCCAAAGTGCTGGGATTATAGGTGTGAGCCACCATGCCTAGCCCCCACCACCATTTTTAAAGGCATGAAACGTGAATTTTATTCCCCATTTCTAGTCTTGACTCCTCTCTGACTTCTAACTCTCTGGTCCTGGCTCCCATAACAGAAGTCTAGTATGGCTGATTCTATCTTGCTACTAGCTTCACAGACTGGCTGTCCTCACTCATTCTTAGGCATAGGCCACGCTAACCATAGGAGGAATTTCATTTATAGTTTAACTTTGAAGCAAGGATAATAATAGCCACTCCCTAAAACTGATCCCTTCCTTGTTTGGGGACTGAAACCGATCTTGTAAGAATAATGAAAGGTCACAAGGTTAGGATTATGGGAGGGGCCTAAATTCTGCCAAGATGTAGGCATAGATAAAGGATAATCAGCCATTGTCCCCTAGCTTACTTTTCTATAATCCGTTTACTTGAGAGTTATGTGTCCAGAGGTCACAAGATTTGTGACTTCTCCAATTGCTTCTGTTGATAATGTCACTATTGTAGAACCCAAAATTGGTCTTTTGAGATGTTTTTCAGACTTTTGCATTCTGGCAGCCAACTGACTCCACCTGGACCCGTGACTCATGACTCATGACTCAGCCCCCCACCCAGAGGCTGACTGAGCATACAGGGACTGTTTCCCACATCCCTATGATTTCATCCCCAACCAATCAGTAGCACCCATTTCTTAGCCTCCTGCCCACCAAATTACTTATAAAAACCCTAGCCTCGGCCAGATGCAGTGGCTCACACCTGTAATCCCAGTGCTTTGGCTGGGTGGATTACCTGAGGTCAGGAGTTCAAGACCAGCCTTGCCAACATGGTGAAACCTCATCTCTGCTAAAAATACAAAAATTATCCAGGTGAGGTGGTGGGTGTCTGTAATCCCAACTACTTGGGAGGCGGAGGCAGGAGAATTACCTGAATCCAGGAGGTGGAGGTTGCAGTGAGCCGAGATTGCGCCATTGCACTCCAGCCTGGGAGACAAGAGTGAAACTCTGTCACAAAAAAATAAAAAACAAAACTCTAGCGTCTGAGTTATTGGAGAGGCTGATTTGAGTAATCACTCCCATCCTTCCACTCAGCTAGCCCTGTGATTATTAAACTCTTTCTCTCTTTTTTTTTTTTCTTTTTGTTTGAGATGGAGTCTCTGTCACCAAGCTGGACTGCAGCAGCATGATCTCAGCTTACTGCAACCTCCACCTCCCAGGTTCAAGTGATTCTCCTGCCTCAGTCTCCTGAGTAGCTAGGACTATAGGCATGAGCTACCACGCCCAGCTAATTTTTGTATTTTTAGTAGAGACAGGGTTTCATCATATTGGCCAGGATGGTCTCAATCTCTTGACCTTGTGATCTGCCCTCCTCAGCCTCCCAAAGTGCTGGGATTACAGGTGCGAGCCACCATGTCTGGCTAATGTCTTTCTCTATAGCAATATGGCTGTCTCTGTTAATTGGTTTTATCTGTGCAGCAGGCAAGATGAACTTGTTACACTCACTCCTGCTAGTGCTCACCTGCTTAGAGATCAAGCAGCTTCTTTTCCTGTGCCAGGTGTTCCAAGGACTCTAGGACCTGAGAGAGCAGAAACTCTGAGCTACGTGACCATGACTGACTTGCTACACAAAGCTCCCCTGCTACCCCAGGTCTATCCTCCCTGTCTTTAAAATAGGCCCAGTTCTTGTCCCTGCTCTGTGGCTTTAGGTAAGGTGCTTTCTGTGCTTCAGTTTACTCAGCTACTGAAGGGCATCAGAGCATGCCACCCCAAAATGTGACACTTTGGCATAAGAATTATTTTGAGCTGAAGGCAATTGAGAAAAAAACAGCAGATGCAGGAAAAGTTCTCTACCCTCCACTTTCTATATAAAGGCAGAGCATAAAAAGGTGTCCGGGCTCCCTTCTGTCATACCAGGAAAAGGAGATGACTCTTATCACTGGAGATTGCACCAACTTGAATCTGTATAAACAAACCTTACTGAAATAACCATTATCTCCTGTTTGTCCCCGCTTTTCTAGGTATTTATCTTCCCACAATTTACCACCCCCAGAAGCACAAACCCTTTTCCTTTGTCTTGTCACTTATCCACACATTTATTGCTCTTTGTTAAAATGGTATATAACCTCTCAGGCCTAACCACTTCTTTGAGTTTTCATTTCCTTTTCTGTGAGATCCATGTGTACATGTACAATATTTAAAAAAATTAGCAACAAATACAATCTGTATGCCTTTATCCTTTTGTCAGTTCAATTTATAGCATCCTAGTTACTAAATCTAAGAGGGTAGAGGAAAAAAATTTCTCTCTACCCTGCAAAATGGGGATAACAATAGAATCCTACTCACTGGGTGCAGTGAAAATTTAACAAGATGATGCCTGCATGGCACTTAATATATGACTGGCTTATAGTCAATACTTAATAAATGATAACTTGTTCAATAGTTACAAATACAAGCCCCATCCACCCCCAGCCTCAGTATCTTTACCCTTTAAGTTTCCAGGACAATTTAGAGAAGGCAGAACAATTCAGTCACAGAAACTTATCTGGTTTTAATAACCTCAAAGAAGCAGGCAATCCCCACTCCAAGCCTACCTTAGGAAGGGGAACTTCTATAGAAATTTTAAGAACCCAACTCCTACAATCTTTTCTCCAAACCCAGCCCTTCTCATTCCATAATGAAACACTTTGGTTAAGAAGAAAGTCAAGGGGAGCTGGCTTCTCTCTCCTCTACCCTGATCCACTCTCTGGCACCCAGGATCACTATTGCCATTCTGGATGTGGGGGAGTTACACAAAGTCTTGTGCCTTTGAAGCGCTTGAATTTTCATTTCACATTTTACATATCAAGAGGGAAGAGGACCATAAATCATTATTGGCAGGAAAGACAGGAGAAACAGCAGAGGTCAGTATTCTAAAGCAATTAGTTGGGACAACAGAAGGAACAAAAAGAAAGACATTATGCAAATGGAAGGCCATTCCACCTTGAGAAGATAATGTCTGCTTTGAACATAAAGGAAGCAGTTTAAAGCAGCCCAGTTCATTCCAATTCTGTTTAAATATTAAGCTTCCTCATGAGTAATATTAGGCCTGGGTAGCATCAGGCCTCTGAAACATTAACACTTTCCTATTCCTCCATAATTATGTTGGTAATATTCACTGTATTAGATTTTAAATAATTCACAACACTGAACAGGAGTGAGTACAGCAATAAATCTTACATTTCTCCAAAATAACTTAAACCTGATCGGAGCCTATATCTATATCTTTGCTTGCAGGTTTTTCCAGTGTTGCTTTTTAAATGTCCCCTTAATGGGGAGATGGTCTTTGATAAGAAGTTAATCTCAGGAAGTGAGTAGAGCCTGACTTCAGTTACGTTAGGAGACAGTAAGCCACAATTGAATGGGAAAGATCCCCCTGAAACCATTCGCACAGAGTTGACAAGAATTGCGTGCCAGGTTCTGGACAGAAATATAGCTATAATTAAGCCCTAATCAGGCTGCACTCTGCCCCACTTCCTTGTTGCTAAAGTCACATAATATTGGACACTGACCATTGCATCCTCGTGATTCCTATAGATAAGATTTTGGACAGTAGGGTCCTAAGATTGTTTAAGAATTGACTTTCGGCCAGACATGGTGGCTGACGCCTGTAATCCCAGCACTTTGGGAGGCCAAGGCTGGCAGATCACGAAGTCAGGAGTTTGAGACCCTGGCCAATATGGTGAAACCCCATCTCCACTAAAAAATACAAAAATTAGCCAGATGTGGTGGTGCATGCCTGTAGTCCCAGCTACTCAGGAGGCTGAGGCAGGAGAATCGCTTGAACCTGGGAGGCAGAGGTTACAGTGAGCCGAGATCAAGCCACTGCACTCCAGCCTGGGTGACAGAGTGAGACTCTGTCTCAAAAAAAAAAAAAAGAAAGAAAGAATTGACTTTCAGCTGAGTGCGGTGGCTCACACTTGTAATCCCAGCACTTTGGGAGGCCAAGGCAGGTGGATCACGAGGTCAAGAGATTGAGACCATCCTGGGCAACATGGTGAAATGCCATCTCTACTAAAAATACAAAAATTAGCTGGGTGTGGCGTCACATGCCTGTAATCCCAGCTACCCAAGAGGCTGAGGTACGATAATCACTTGAACCCAGGAGGCAGAAGTTGCAGTGAGCTGAGATCCCGCCACTGCACTCCAGCCTGGCAACAGAATAAGACTCCATCTCAAAAAAAAAAAAAAAAAATAGAATTGACTTTCATCCCCATTGTTCCTGACATTAGAATCATAAAGCTTTTGTTTAAGAATACTTAAGATGGGCCGGGCACAGTGGCTCACGCCTGTAATCCTAGCACTTTGGGAGACTGAGGTGGGTGGATCACCTGAGGTCAGGAGTTCGAGACTAGCCTGACCACCATGCAGAAACCCTGTCTCTACTAAAAATACAAAAAAAAAAAAAACCAGCCAGGTGTGGTGGTGCATGCCTATAATCCCAGCTACTCAGGAGGCTGAGGCAGGAGAATTGCTTGAACCTGGGAGGCAGAGGTTGTGGTGAGCCAAGATCATGCCATTGCACTCTAGCCTGGGCAACAAGAGTGAAACTCCTTCTCAAAAAAAAAAAAAAAAAAAAAAAAAGAGAAACTTACTTAAGATGTTTTTCAGATCCCAAATTCCAGTGAAACAGCTGATGCCAACTAGTTTGAAGATCCCCAGAGGAACAGGATCAGCATGAGAACAGAGCTTCTTCATCTCCCTGTCCCATGACTTTACCCTGCACTCTTCAACCAATCAACAATCTCCACACTTGAGCTCACTCCGAAACCCTTAAAAACCCTATCCCCAAATTCCTTGTTGTGAATAAGAACTCAGAGTTACAAAGAAAACAAACGCTTAGACAGAGAACATCTCAGCAAGGCAAATTTACTTCTGCAGAACGGTGGTCTTGAATATGGAACAATGGCAAGAGCACACAGAACAAAGGAAAGCAGGGGTTTTTATTATCTCTAATGCAGCTTCTGCTTCTGTGTCTTTCTCCAATTGGCCAGGGTTGGACTGCACAGTCTAAACTAGTCTCAACTGGCTAAACGTTTTAACTTTCTTAGATAAGATAGGCACTTAAGGGAGGTGAGAAGAGAGAGAAGGGGGGACTAGGAAGGTAACCTATTCCCTGATAAGGAAAGAAATGTGGACTGGGGTTGTAGCAAGTTCAGGCATATTCAGACAAGCTGGGGTGCAGCAAAGGCAAGGGGGTATTTGGAATTATAGGATAGAGAATGAGGAAACTGGATAAGCTATTTGAAGAGGGAACCTAACTGTATCTAACATTCCTCAAGAAGATGGATTTGAGGATCCCTCCCATCTCCTCATTTGGTGGCCCTCTGCTGCAACCTGATGTCTTGGCATATCAACTTGCTGTGTGTATTAGGCAACAAATCTATTATGGTTGCACCCTCTCGTTGTACTCCCCATCCATGGGACCAGGACTCTTTCTTCCCTCCACCTCCTCCTTCTCCACCAGGAGAAACAGAGATCAGAGCATATCCTTCTCCATCAGCAGAAGAGGCAGAGGACAGTAGACACCTGAGATGGTCAATTTTTGGCAACAGACCTAGGTCAGTGGCTTACGCCTGTAATCCCAGCACTTTGGGAGGCTAAGGTGGGCAGATCAGTTGAAGTCAGGAGCTCAAGATCAGCCTGGCCAACATAGTGAAATCCTGTCTCTATTGAAAATACAAAAATTAGCCAGGTGCGGTGGCGGGCACCTGTAGTCCCAGATACTTGGGAGGTTGAGGCAAGAGAATCATGTGAAGCCAGGAGGTGGAGACTGCAGTGAGCCAAGATAGTCCCAGCCTGGGTGACAGAGCAAGACTCTGTCTAAAAAAAAAAAAAAGGCAGCTTAGATGGTTGGAGCTTTATTGGCTGTTGAAGAGGGATAGCAGATTTTGAGGAAGGGACATTTGGGGACACTTGCAGGCTTCAGAGTGTGGAGGAAAATAAGAAAAATATTACAGGCCAGCTTCCATGCCTTGATGGTCCACTCACCCATTGTCAACACCCTCCTTGATGTCACACATGGCTTCTGTTTACCCTTCAACTGACCGCAGCTGTTGCAACGCATGGCAGTTCTGAGGGAGAATCTCAGTCCACAGAGTGGAGCATTTGCTTAGTGTTTCCACTTAGAGCTGTCACCATTACCCCCAAGGAATTAGCCACCCAGGAAGTTCTGCCTTTTTATCCTTCCCAGAGACACATGCAAGAGCTGTTCATCTCCTTTAAGCTCTTACAAAGTTCTATTTCATTCTTCCGAGACAACGGGGCTACTCACCCTTTAAAGGTAGTTCATGGGTTGTTCCCAGGAGGCGCCACAGTTACCTCAGAGCTTCTCTTATTTGTTCCTTAAAGACTGACTATTATTACTTCCCCTTTCCCAGAGAATAGAGCCTGATTTCCTCCAGAGGGGCCCAGAGCACCACAATACAAAGGCCTTTTGTGGTTCTGGGGAAATTCATCTTCCCAAGAATGATAACATGACCTTCCATTACCTCTCCCGCTAGGACAGAGGAAATAACTCTAATTCTGACATGGCATCTGCTACGTAAACCAAAGCTGGGTTATCTTTAGAGACAGCCTTTGGTGTGTTAGGATTTCAGCTGCCTGGCAGGGACTTTGCTCCACAGATTCCACCTCTGCTGTCCCCTAATCATAGGATAGAAACTAAATCTTTCACTTGCCAGTGGGAAATAAACAGCTAATATTGAAACTGGACTGGGGCAGGGAAACAGATGTATGTTTCCTTCAGTCCAAGAATAAGCACTTAAGTCCTTTCATTTTTTAGAGACAGGGTCTTGCTGGAGTGCAGTGGTGCAATCATAACTCACTGCAGCCTTGAACTCCTGGGCTCAAGTGATCCTCTCATCTCTCAGCTTCCCAAGTTGCTGGAACTATGGGCACACACCCCCATGCCCTGCTATTTTTAAAAAATTTTTTGTAGAGATGGGGTCTCACTTTATCGCCCAGATTGGTCTCAAACTACTGGCCTCAAGCAGTTCTCCTGTCTCTGCCCCCAAAGGTGCTGGGATTATAGAACACTTAAGTCTTAAGAAAGTGTTTCTTTCCTTAGTCCGCTTATTTTATTATGTATTATTATATATTAATTACATTTATATTCATTATATAGTGATATTATTAATTGCAATATTGTATATTATTATTTTCCTCTCCCTCTAAAGTCTGTTCGGTACTCCACATGCCCTGTCCTCATGCTGAACTCTCTGCCACCCCCATAAAACTAAGACCCCAATTCCCCAGGCTGGCCTCATGTGTTGCAAAATCTGCCATCTCACGTGTCTCCTGCATGTAAAGAGACTTCTCCTCTGCTCTTTTTGCTGGTGGGGAGGGTAAGCTTTCGTACAACCTTCTGGTTTCTCCAGATGGTGAGGAGGAATCCTTGTCCCATGAATGAGGGTGCAGGGTAAGATAGGGCAGTGGATATATTCACTCTAGGCAATGGCTTCTTTTCTCCCAAAGCAATTGAAATCAAACACGATGCTAACGTCCCTTTAAAAACCACCACCAATAAATGTTTTTGTCTCTCACGACTTGACTTTGACCTATTCATTGAGAAGTAATAAATCTGGCTTTATTATGCTAAAGACACAGCTACCCCCTTTTTTGACTTGGGTTTTGTTGTTTGTTTGTTGTTTGTTTGTTTGGGGGACAAGTTCTGACTCTGTTGCCCAGGCTGGAGTGCAGTGGTACAGTCTTGGTTCACTGCAACCTCAGCCTCCCGTGTTCAAGCAATTCTCCTGCCTCAGCCTCCCGAGTAGCTGAGACTACAGGCGCATGCCACTATGCTCAGCTAATTTTTGTATTTTTAGAAGAGACAGGGTTTTGCCATGTTGGCCAGGCTGGTCTTGAACTCCAGGCCTCAAGTGATCCGCACACCTTGGTCTCCCAAAATGCTGGGATTACAGGCATGAACCACCGCACCTAGCCTTGACTTGGGTTTTATTACAATGCAGCCCCACATTACTGCCTCTATTTATCTTCCAGGTGAGATTTTTTTTTTTTTTTTTTTTTTTTTTTTTTTTTTGAGACAGAGTCTTGCTCTGTCACCCAGGCTGGAGTACAGTGTTGCAATCTCAGCTCCTCAGTTCATTGCAACCTCTGCCTCCCCGGTTCAAGCAATTCTCCTGCTTCAGCCTCCCAAGTAGCTGAGATTACAGGCATGTGCTATCATGTCTGGCTAATTTTTTGTGTTTTTAGTAGAGCCAGGGTTTCGCCATGTTGGCCAATCTTGTCTTGAGCTCTCGACCTCAGGTAATCCGCTGCCTCAGCCTCCCAAAGTGCTGGGAGGCTCGCCACTGTGGGCCACCCACCCGTGCCCAGTCACCACGCCCAGCCATGTCAGATATTTTCAACTATGGCTAAACGTTAGAACCACCTTGGGAACTTAGAAACAGACAAACAAAACCCTATGCCCTATCCACTGTGATCTGAGAGACCAAAATAGACTCCCCTGTATCAACTAACATGGGCCCTGTGGTTAGCGAAACAAATGTTACCCACGGGTTGAGGGTTCAGAGTGATTGGCACGGAAACTCCCTAAATTGCTACAAGAAAAACCACACCCTTTCTAAACTGCCTAACGCAATAGGAGGTAGAGGCAAAGTAGCAGGCCTCTACGAACTCTGATTTACAACTCAGATTGCTACAACTCTGTTGGACAGAGGACTGGTCTGTTTTTTCTGATAAGCAACTGCAGACCTTAAGCCAGTCTCGGCAGCTTACAGAGGCTGTACACAAACTGTTTCTGTGTCCTGTAGTTCACTTTTTTATGTACAGAGCCAAGCTCCACCTCATTTTAATGCTAGAACTCCACCCCAAGGTGAGCATGAGATGTATGTTGCATATAGGTTTACCCACTGCACATGCACTTAGCGCCCCTCATAAATATGTACAGCTGTTCCCCCAGACTTGCTGAATTATACGTATAATACAAGTCCTGTGAGGCATAAAACCCAACCTGCTCTTTCCCTCTTTGAAAAGAGAGCACCTTTGGTCCAGGCTGGAGACTGTCTCTTCCCAGTTTACAAACTGGTATCACCCATAAAGCTCTCCTTTCTACTCTTTGGCCATATCGGTGGCCTTTTGGACAATGCTATAAACAGTAAACATACTCCTGCCCTATGTCCCAGCAATCCCATCCTCAAGTATATGCCTAACAAAAACAAGTTCATGAAAAAATAAAAGTGAGGCCAGGTGCACTGGCTCACGCCTATAATCCCAACACTTTGAGGGACTGAGGCGGGCAGATCACTTGAGGTCAGGAGTTTGAGACCAGCCTAGCCAACATATTGAAACCCCGTCTCTACTAAAAATACAAAAATTAACCAGGCATGGTGGCACACGCCTGTAATCCCAGCTACTTGGGAGGCTGAGGCAGGAGAATTGCTTGACCCTAGGAGGTGGAGGTTGCAGTGAGCCGAGATTGCGCCATTACACTCCAGCCTGGGCGACAGAGTGAGACTCCGTTTCAAAAACAAAAAAAGATAAAAGTGTACAGGCAGGGCACAGTGGCTCACACCTGTAATCCCAGCACTTTGGGAGGCCAAGGCAGGCAGATCACATGAGGTCAGGAGTTCTAGACCAGCCTGGCCAACATGGAGAAACCTTGTCTCTACTAAAAATACAAAAATTAGCTGGGTATTTTGGCGCAAGCCTGTAATCCCAGCTACTCAGGGGGCTGAGGCAGGAGAATCACTTGAGGCGAAGGTTGCAGTAAGCTGCGATCTTGCCACTACACTCCAGCCTGAGCAACAGAGTGAGACTCTGTGTCCAAAAAAAAAAAAAAAAAAAGGGTACGACATGTTCATAGGAGCTTTTGTTACAATAGCCAAATAATTGAAAACAACCACATTTTCATCATCAATAGGATGGATCAATAATTTGTGACATACTCATCAGTGGAATGAATGACTGCTGCCCCCACAATGTGGATGAGCCTCACATACTACACAGCTTCATTTACATGATGTCAGGAACAGGCAAAACTAATCTAGAGGTACAGAGGTCAGAATAGTGGTGCCCTATTCTGGTGGGGTGGCAGGAGTTACTGTCTGCGAGTGAGACAGGATAATTCCCTTGACCCCCTTCGCGGGAGGGAACTGAAGTGGCTAATCTATCTCAGCCCACTGCTGGCCACTCCTCACGAGAGGAAGCATGCAAGCAAGTGAGTGCGGAAACTGGAGCGAATGAATACTGGAACTGGCCGGTCACGCCTCTCTAGCAGGAGCAGGCTCTGTGCGGGCCCCACAGCAGCATCCGAGTATGTTACCATCAATGTTCTTTCAGCTCTGCCACCCAGGGACAGCAAAGTGCCAACCAGCTCACTGGAGGGTCAGAGTGGTAGCCCCTGCCCTCTTGGCACCCGGGATCTTGTTCAGAGTCCAGCGACAATCAGGTCACAGGAACGGATTGAAAGGTAATGAATGTGGAGGGTTTTACTGGGCAATGGAAGTGACTCTCAGTGCAATGGGGAGCTGGAAAGCGGATGGTGTGAGAAGAAGGTGATCTTTCCCTGAAACCGGGCCATCTCTGGCTGGGCCCCTTTCTAAAGCTGCAGAGTCTGAAGTTAGCTGTGTCTATCCATAGTCTCTGACGCTCAGTTGCTTCTCTGCTCAGCCACTTGTATCTCCGACACTCAGCCACTTGTGTTGCTCTGCCAGCTGAAGTCTTTTTATGGACACAGCATAAGGGCATGGCAGGCCAAAAAGGCAACATTTGGGAGGAAAAATGGGGTCAGCTGTTTTCGCTTAGGGCCACAGTTCCAGGCTTAAGGGTGGAGTTTAGCCAGTAGCCCAGCCATTCTGAATCAGGCGGGCCTTAAGGAACTTCCTAGAGGGTGCTAGAAAAGTTCTAAAGCTTCATCTGGGTGGTGGTACATAGGCATATACTTACGTAAAAATTCATTGAGCTGGCTGGGCATGGTGACTCACACCCACAATCCCAGCACTTTTGGAGGCCGATATGGCAGGATTGCTTGAGGCCAGGAATCCCAACCTGAACAACATAGCAAGACCCCATCTCTATAAAAAATTTAAAAATTAGCCAGGTGTGGTGGCTTGCACCTGTAGTCTTAGCTACTCCAGAGTCTGAGGTGGGTGTATCACCTGAGCCTGGGATGGTGAGGCTGCAATGAGCTGTGATCATGCCACTGCACTTCAGCCTGGGTGACAGAGCAACGCCTTCTTTCCAAAAAATTAACTAAAAAAAAATCTTGTTGAGCTGTACACTCAAGATTCAAGATTTACGTACCCTAATGTAATATGTAACTCCATAAAAATTGTTGTAAAATAAGCAAAATTACATAAAATACAAAACACCCCTCCCTGAGAGTCTGATGTAATTGGTCCTCGGTGGGGCTCAGACGAGAGGATTTTTTAAGAATCCCAGGCTGGGAGCAGTGGCTCATGTCCCAGCACTTTGGGACACCAAGGCAGGTGGATCACCTGTGGTCAGGAATTCAAGATCAGCCTGGCCAACATGGTAAAACCCCGTCTCTACTAAAAATACAAACATTAGCCAGGCGTGGTGGTGCACACCTGTAATCCCAGCTACTCATAGCTTGAGGACATGACCCTATTAGCCACATTTAGTGAGGCACTAGAATTGCTTGAATCTAGAAGTTTGCAGTGAGCTGCTCTCCAGCCTGGGTGACTGAGCAAGACTGTCAAAAAAAAAAAAATTTTTTTTTTAAAGAATCCCAGAGGATTTTGAGATAGCCTCTCTCTGACCCCATGGATCACCCCTCACAGTTGTATGGAGAAGAGGAGCGAGTCAGTACATGCAGGAATCTCTGGTCAACTGGACGGGAGCCTTCAGGCCTAATGGGAACCTCTTGTTCCCCATTGGTCCACATCTTATCATCAGTGAGTCGTTGAGACAAAAGTAAAGAGTGTTGAGGAAAGAAAAAGTGATCATGAGACAAAGCGGGGACTCCTCTTGGTGTCTTCTGGGCAACCCTCGACCACGAAAGCAAGGAAATAAAGGAAAACCTTGAGTTCCTTCTGAAACCACCATTGCAAAATTGTAACTGAGACCATGAAAGAGATCTAACCTTACCAACTCTATCTCACTTCTAACCTCCAAGCTGCCCTGGGCCTAGGCTGAACTAACATTGGGAGGAACTTAGTTTATAGTGCAAAGCAAAGATGATAACAGCCTTTTCCCAAAACCGACCTCATTGCCTGGGGACTAGACTGCTTTTGTAAGACTAACAAATTAGCCACAAAATTAGAAATGATGGTTTAGGAGTCATGCAGCTGAGGCTATAGGATTCTGACCCTCCCTAAACTGCTACTGAGATCAGTGCTTGAGATATTTTGCAGATCTTGCACTTGATGAATCATCACCCAGATCCACTAACTGGTTCATCTGATCTTGCGATCCCCACCCAGGAACTGACGTCGGGCAAGAGTACAGCTTCAATCCCCTATGATTTCATCTCCTACTTAACCAATCAGCAGTCCAGTCCTGGCTCACTGGCTTCCCCCCAACCCACCAAGTAGTCTTTAAAACCTGTAATCCCCAGATGCTTGGGGAGACTGATTTGAGTAATAATGAGACTCCAATCTCCCTCACAGCCGGCTCTCCGTGAATTACTCCTTCTCTATTGCAACTCCTCTGTCTTGAGAAATTGGCTCTGTCTAGGCAGCAAGCAAGGTGAACCCACTGGGCAGTTACATTTCCAGGGAAATTCCAGGCACCTAGCTAGGACTGAGAAATAAATGAGCAATTTGATAAGCAAGATGGTAATGGTGCTTAAAACAAAAGCCAAGGATGTTAGAGTCATGAGAATGTTTGGTTCCCCATAAAAACTAAAGACAAAATCTTAATAAATGTGCCTGACTTATTTTTTGGAAATCTGGACCCCCACCAAATGGATCCACTGGCAGGTAGCCCTCAGAAAAGGGGGATCTGAGGACAGAACTCTGACTGCCATTTTTTTTTTTTTTTGAGATGGAGTCTCCCTCTGTTGCCCAGGATGGAGTGCAGTGACACAGTCTTAGCTCACTGCAACCTCCACCTCCTAGGGTCAAGCGATTCTCCTGCCTCCGCCTCCCAAGTAGCTGGGATTACAGGCGAGTGCCACCACGCTGGGCTAATTTTTTGTAACTTTAGTAGAGACAGGTTTCACCATGTTGGCCAGACTGGTCTCAAACTCCTGACCTCAAGTGATCCACCCATCCCGTCCTCCCAGAGTGCTGGGATTACAGGCATGGGCCACCACACCCAGCCCCATTTTTCATTCTAAATTTCTTCCTGGGGACCTGGAAGGGGTCATGTTCACAAGCCAGAGCTAACAGTCTTTTCAGCTGATCCCAAATTTTTAGACAAAGCTTCATCTCCTTAACCAATCACAAATCAGAAAATATTTGAACCCACCTGTGACCTGTGGGCCGCTACCAAGGTGTCGCGCCTTTTTTGGTCAAGCCAAAGTACAGCCTCCACATACTGATTTATGACTTTGTCTGTAACCTCTGCC
>NW_012103365.1:2935462-2936660 GCF_000951045.1 Mandrillus leucophaeus
AAGGAAGGAAGGAAGGAAGGAAGGGAAGGAAAAGAAAGGAAAGGGGAAAAAATCATTTGGGAAGATTTTTAAAAATCTCAGTGCCAGACTGTTACTCCAGATCAATTGTATCAGAATCTCCTGGGGGAGAGAGGCAAGCCATGAGTGTCGTGTAAAGCTCCCCCAGATGACTCCATTGTGGAGCCAAGGTTAAGAACCACTGCTCTTACCTCTGCCGCCAAAGATGGCCACAAATATCATGTCAATGCACGGTGACCTTGGCCACTGGTAAATGTGGCCCCTTGTTCTAGAATCTGACCCAATTCTGTTAGTATTACTTTCTCTTAAAGGGACATGGGGACAGGAATGAGGAGCGGTGGCCACCTCCTCCCCTTGCCAGCTCTGGGAAAGGTACTGTACTTGTGTTGTGTATTGAAATATAAAGCCTCTCTCTCAAGGGCCCTACAATCTCACAGCTTGAGGACATGACCCTATTAGCCACATTTAGTGAACACAGTGTTGCATAGGCACTGCATTATTCTACAGTCAGTTGGGTTCCACTGGGAGTCATGCTTCTCAGAATCCCCTTCCCTATCAGGCTCCTGGTAGGAGCTGCCGAAAGTGAAGGTGTGTGAGATGTGGGAGGCAGGAGGGAAGCAGCACCAAGCCACTCTTCAAGGTGGTGAGGACAATCCAGAGGTGCTGGTGGGTTCCAGCTTGTCTTCGCTCTCCCTACACTGTGTCCAGCTCTTCTTCCAGAACCCAGGACCAGCTCACCAGCAGTGACCCCCATCCATCACCAGATGTGACTGAACAAAACTGGGGTTTGCTTGCCCCAGTGCAGTAAAGCCAGATGCTGATGCCAAGATTTGCAGTGGGAGAAAAGGGCATTAATTGCATGGCACCAAGCAAGGACAATGGGTAGCTAACACTTGAGACCTGAACCCCCCCATGGCTTACAAGCAAGGGTTTTTAAAGGCAAAGGTAGACCGGGCACGGTGGCTCACACCTGTAATCCCAGCATTTTGGGAGGCTGAGGCAGGTGGATCACGAGGTCAGGAGATCGAGACCATCCTGGCTAACACGGTGAAACCCTGTCTCTACTAAAGAAATAGAAAAAAAAAAGCCAGGTGTGGTGGTGGGCGCCTGTAGTCCCAGCTACTCGGGAGGCTGAGGCAGGAGAATGGCGTGAACCCGGGAGGCGGAGCTTGCAGTGAGC
>NW_012103365.1:2936710-2937355 GCF_000951045.1 Mandrillus leucophaeus
GCTACTTGGGAGGCTGAGGCAGGAGAATTGCTTGAACCCGGGAGGCAGAGGTTGCAGCGAGCCGAGATCGTGCCACTGCACTCCAGCCTGGTAGCAGAGCAAGACTCCATCTAAAAAAAAAAAAAAAATCCCTTTCTTGTAAGCCATCAGGGAGTTCAGGTCTGAAGCATTAGCTGCCCGATTCTCCTTGGCACCCTGTAATAAAGGGCCACACTTTCTCTTATTGCAATCCCAATATCAGGGTTTGGCTTTGCTTCACCAGTGAGTAGACACCCATTCTGTTTTGTAACACTCAGGCCTACTCCAAGAAGGCCAGCTAGCTTCAGTTCCATTTAACCTTTTAACTGCATGGGAAAGAAGAGGAGAAGGAGCCTACCAAGCTGCAGGTCTTCACCCTCCAGTTGTCCCCAAATTTGGCTGCCCATTAGAATCACCTGGGGTAGGCTGGACATGGTGGCTACCCATTCTCCTCAGTTCTAGGCTGGGTAATCTCAGCACTTTGGGAGGCTGAGGCGGGAGGATTGCTTGAGCCTTGGAGTTTGAGACCAGTGAAGGCAACATAGGGAGATCCCATCTCTACATATAAAAAGAAAAAAGATACATAAATTAGCCAGGCATGGTGGTATGCACCTGTAGACCCAGTTT
>NW_012103365.1:2944710-2946588 GCF_000951045.1 Mandrillus leucophaeus
AACCTTGACGGATACACCATAGAAGGGAATGGGAGCCTTTGCTAATGCTGGAATTGTTCTACATCTCCATCTCTCTAATGGTTACATGAGGTCTGTACATATTTAAAAATTCATCACATTTTACACTTGAGATTAGTGCACGTTACCATTCATGCGCTACATTTCCAATAACCTTTTTTTTCTTTTTTTTTTTGAGATGGAATCTTGCTCTTGTTGCCCAGGCTGGAGTGCAATGGCACAATCTCAGCTCACTGCAAACTCCGCCTCCCGGGTTCAAGGGATTATCCTGCCTCAGTCTCCTGCGTAGCTCGGATTACAGGTGCCCACTAACACGCCTGGCTAATTTTTGTATTTTTAGTAGAGACAGGGTTTTGCCATGTTGGCCAGGGTGGTCTCGAACTCCTGACCTCAGGTGATCAACCTGCCTCAGCCTCCCAAAGTGCTGGGATTACAGGCGTGAGCCACCACACCCAACCGATAACTTTTTTAATAGAATAACTCGAGACTTTATCAGACAAATACATTAAAGTATAATAACAACAATAGGTTGAATGCAAGCTCCCTTTGTTGCTCGCCTGTGCCACAGACTCCCGGCCGCAGAGCATCTTTCCCTGCTACTGCTGAATATGCAGCAGTCCTTCAAAGGACTCCTCTGCCTGCTGTCTTCAACAATAAGCGATCATGATTATAAACGGCTTTAGACTGGAGAAAGATCTTTGGTCTTCATTAAGGTTTATTTGTGACTGTTCCGATGGTGGTTTCTGGGAGAAGAGAAAGAATGCCGATGGTAATTAGGCCCTCCTAATTGCAGTAGTCACTGATTGCCTGTATTAAAAACATTGGAGGAAGTGTAGCAATTAGAGCTTCGGGAAATATTTAAAAAACAAAGTGAAAAGAGGCCTCTGAGTGCAAGGACACGGAGAGACAGCCAGGAGCCCCTGCCCAGCTGCAGTGGACCCTTAGCAACCCTACACATCTGGGCGACACACCCCTGGGACAGTGGCCATGACAGTCTCGGGAGGAAGAAGTGAGTTTCCTCCCAGTCATTTTCCAGACATGACTGTGAATCCACCCATGGAGAGGCAACATAGGAGGAAGACATTTTGCAAACAATCCATAAGAATAACAATAATCCCAGATACGTAATAATTATATTAACATGTTCAATCCATACAATAAGCCATAGTATTGTTCCCATTTTAAAGAAGAAGAAACAAAGATCTTCATTTGCAGAGAAAGTTGAAGACTTTCTCAAGGTCACACACACAGCAGGTGGCACACCCCAACTCAAACCCAGATCTGTTTGATTTCAAAGCACGTGCCTGGAACCATTCTGTTATTCTGGGTCAACCTCAGCTCCAGAGCCCTGGATCTGTCTAGCCACCAGCACACCAGAAAAGTGAGCTTGCCAGCTTACCCCACTCCCTCATACCAACCCTTCAGCATTCCTCCCTCAAGAACCTGCTTCCAGTCAACAAACCAGCTAGTGATTCCTTTCCCCATCCTCATCCTTCCCCAGCTCCTGCTAGGGAGAGCCTCTCAGCCCCTCCAACCAAGCTCTATGAGAATGAGGTGAAGGAATTTCTTCACTCCCTTTCCCAGATGAGATCTGAGATCCGAGGTCCATCATCTGCTCGTGTAATTCTACTTTGAAGAATTCTAATCATCTTCATTGCTCATCTCCAAACTTCTTCAACTATCAACCAAACTCACTTGGCTTCTTGGTCCCCACCTACCCTCGATCCAGAATGTAAGCTCGGTGAGAGAAGACATTGAGGTCTGTTTTATTTCCTGCTGTAACCCTGGCACATAGAAGAGTGACCAGCACATAGTAAGTGCTCAGTACCTATCTGCCGAATAAATAAGAGCTTTCTGTTA
>NW_012103365.1:2947118-2949504 GCF_000951045.1 Mandrillus leucophaeus
TTTTTTTTTTTTTTTTTAAACAAACAGAAAACAATTTCTAAAGCCTGACTTAGGATTGCCTCTATGTCACTGTGCAGTGCCCCTCTAGATAAAAGTGTTTTCAAATTCACCTGTGTGGTGCCCTGGAAAGAGAATGTTCAACCACACAGGTACTATGTTCGTGAGGAAACAAGATTAAAATTTTATTTCCATCTCTTAATTGGTACTGACGTCCCAAGAGAAATACTGGTCCATTAAGTAAGGAATGCTAATTGCTTACTCACCTCCTACTGACAGTGATGACAGGCTTGGTTAAGGGTTTTTATTAAGGCCCATTAAAGGGAAGACTGTGTGGCAAGTCACTGGGTTGCTTGGGAGGCAGAGACTTGAACAGAGATGCGGAGGGGATGCTGGTGGGAGTGCAAAGTGTAGGAAGGTGCAGGTGAATGAGGAAACAGATTCTGGGGGAGGGAGGACAGCTGGGAAGAGTGCAAGTCACATAGATCACATGCCTTGAAAATGGTTTTGGATCTGAAATAGTTTGTTGTAATTTAAAACAAATTTAATCCTTACTGATTGTGTTAGTTCATTTTGTGCTGCTAGATGGGAATACTTGAGGCCGGGTAATTTATTTTTTTTTAAAGGTCTATTTGGCACACAGTTCTGATGTCTGGGAAAAGGTTCATGATTGGGCATCTGCATCTGATGAGGTCTTCAGGCTGTTTCCACTCCTAGTGGAAGGTGAAGGGGAGCAGTGTATGCTGATCACATGGTGAGAGAGGAAGCAAGAGAGAGAGGGGAGGCGCCAAGGCTATTTTTAACAACTGTGCTTGGCCGGGTGCAGGGCTCACGCCTGTAATCTCAGCACTTTGGAAGGCCAAGATGGCAGGATCGCTTGAGCCCAGGAGTTTGAGACCTTCTTGGGCAACTTAGTGAGACCCTATCTCTACAAAAAAACAATAAACACCTGAGGCCAGGAGGTCGAGGCTGCAGTGAGCCAAGATTGTGCCACTGCACTCCAACCTGGGCGACAGAGCCAGAACTTGTCTAAAACAAACCAAAACTAAACAAAAACAGAAACAAAAACAAAACAAGCTCTCATGGGAGCTAACAGAGTGAGAACTCACTCACTCCCAAGGGAGGGCATTAATCTCTTCGTAAAGGATCCGCTCTCATGATCCAAACACCTCCCATTGGACCCCCTACCTCCCAATGCTGCCACACTGAGGATCCAACGTCAACATGAGCTTTGGTGGAACAAATATTCAAGCCAGGGCCCTGATATACACACCAGGTGCATATCTACTATATGGCTCAGCAATTTCATGCCTAGGTATTTTATCTACATCCAATGAAAATATACATCTGCAAAAAGACCTCTGCACAAATGTTCATAGCAACCTTATTCACAATAGTCCCAAACTGGAAACAATCCAAGTGTCCATCAAGAGGAAGATGGATAAACAGATAGTAGTAGGTTCACACAATGGAATACAAGTTCAATATTCCTTATCCAAAATGCTTCAGGCCGGAAGCGTTTTGGATTTTGGATTTTTTCAGACTCAAATTGTACTTACTGGCTCAGCATTCCTAATTCAAAAACCCCCAATCCAAAATGTTTCAGTGAGTAATTTCTTTGATCATCATGTTGGCACTCAAACAGTTTTGTATCTTAGACTATTTCAGATTTTGGATTTTTGGATTAGGGATGCTCAACCTGTTCTACTCAGCAATACAAAGTAATAAACCACTGACACCCAAAACAGGATGAATGAACCTCAAAAACATTGTTTGACAAAAGAAGTTGGTCACAAAAGGGAACATATTGTATGACAGCACTTACACAGTCTAGGCTTAGCCTAGGCTAATTGAATCTATGGTGATAGAAGAATTAGATTGAACAAAAAGGGGCATGGGATGATGGAGATGCTTCATATCTTATTTTGGAATGGTTATTACACAGATATATACAATAGTCAAAACTCATCAAACTGAACATTTAAGGTCTGTACATTTTATTCTGTGTAAATTATACATTGATTTTTTAAATGTTTTTAAAAATTCTACGAGTTGTGTTTTTCATTTTTACAGGTGAATATCAAAGTTCAAAGTGAGTGAAGCGGTGGAGCCAGAATTTATGACCAGCTTTGACTAATTCCAAAGCCCATGCTATATCTTATGACCACTATATTAAAACATTCAAAAGTTCCTCTGCTAGGAAAATTAGGCAAGAAAAAAATAAATAAATAAAAGGCATTCAGATTGAAAAGGAAGAAGTAAAATGATGTTTATTTTCAGATGACATAATCTCATATATAGAAAATTCTTTTTTTTTTTTTTTTGAGATGGAGTTTTATTCTGTTGTCCAGGCTGGAGTGCAGTGGCGCAATCTCGGCTCACTGCAACC
>NW_012103365.1:2950295-2973772 GCF_000951045.1 Mandrillus leucophaeus
ATTCAATCAGGAAAAAATAGTCTTTCAACAAATGGTGCTGGGACAACTGGATATCCCTATGCAAAAGAATAAAGTCAGATCCCTACCTCATATCATAAACAAAAATAACCTCAGAATGAATCATATCTAAATGTAAGAGCTAAAACTATAAAACTGCTAAAAGGAAATTCAGGAGTAAATCTTTATGACCTTGAGTTAAGCAGTGGTTTCTTAGGTATGACACCAAAAGCACAAATGAAAAGAAAAAATACATAGATAAATGGGACATTATCAAAACAAAAAAAAATATATGCTTCAAATGACACCATCAAGAGAGTGAAAAGACAACTCACAGAATGGGAGAAAATATTTGAAAATCAAATATCTGATAAGGGCCTTGTATCTAGACTGTATAAAGAACTAATGCAATTTTTTTTTTTCCATTTTCTTTGCTGGGGAGGGGCTCCGGGTAAAAATCAGAAAACCTGCTAGACAAATTCTAAAAGAGCTGTAACACTACTGCAACTCAGTAATAAAATGACAACCTAATTTTAAAATGAGCAAGAGATTTGAAAAGAATTTCTCCAAAGACATATAAATGGCTTATAAGCATATGAAAAGATATTCAACACCATTAGTCATTAGGGAAATGCAAATCAAAACGACAATGAGATACCACTTCACACTCATGAGAACGGCAAAAATATGAAAGACAGACAATTACAAGTATTAGCAAAAATGTGAAGAAATTGGAAACCCTATACATTGCCAGGAGGAGCATAAAATGGTGTTTCTCAAAAAGTTACCATATGACCTAGCAATTTAATGGTAACTCAGTTATCATTTTGAGTTACTACATGACCTAGGAGTTGCACTCTTATAGATATACCCAACAGGACTGGAAAGTATGCCCACACCAAAACTTGTACAAAATGTGCATAGCAGCATTACTCATAATAGCCCAGAACTGGAAACAACCCGATTGTCCATCAGTTGATGAATGGAAAAATCAAAGACATAGCCATATGATGGAATACTATTCTGCCATAAAAAGAAATAAAGTACCGGTTTCTGCTACAACATGAATGAGCCTTGAAAATATCATGCTAAGTGAGAGAAGCCACACCCAAAGACCACATATTGTATGATTCTATTTATAGGAAATGTCCAGGATAGGCAAATCCTATTTCGAGACAGTAAGTAGAAAAAGTAGATTCATGCTTGCCAGGAATTGTGGAGAGGGGGAAATGAGGAGTAATTGCTAACTAGTATGGAGCTTCTTTGGGGAGTGATAAAAATGTTCTAAAATTAGATCATGGTGATGGTTGTACAGCTTTGCCAATGTAGTAAAAATCATCTAATCATTTAATGGTACACGTTAAAGGGGGTAGGTTTATGGTATATGAATTATATCTCAATAAAGCTGTTATTAAAAAAAAATTCATCTCCTGGAGAGGAGAGAGAGTGGGGTACTAAACTGAGTACTAAAGGGCTTGAAATGAGTAATGAGGTTTGAAATCGATGGCAGTGGGGGTGTAACAGGATTGCTAAGCGGTGATGAGTCCGTCTGAGATATAATACCACAAAATTATAATGGCACCCATCTGCATGGTTGGGAGCATTTCACACCTGTGCCTTCCAGTTTATAGGTCACAAGCTCAGAGGCTCTAGGCATTAGAGAAGGACCCTCCCACGATGGGTACCATACCTGGCAGTCTTTAGCAGAAAGAGCTGAGGAATACCTGCTTCTCCTTCCTGCCCACATCCAAAACACCCTGGTCTTCACACCCAACCAGAAGAAAACTGAAGACTTGGCTCACTATTTCTCAAGTAGAATTTCTGGAACAAAAATATCTACTAAACCTGCTGCCTAAGCGTCAGGCCGGGGAAAGAACAAAAAGAAAAAAGAAAAGGAAGGCATTTTTCCTAGTAATTAAATCTGAATTATTCACAACCTGTTAGACACTTTTTTTCCCCTCTGCTACAGAAGCATGCATTTTCATTTCTCCCCTAAGTCCTAAATGCCTTTGCAATCGACGTTGAATTTTTGGTTGACAGTCTTCACTTTATATGGAGAGCCAGGGTCCCAGGCCCCACCTTCACCTGAATCATCAACAGACCCATTCTCCAGCTCAACCCCTGAGCTGTTCAAAGGGGCTGGCTTTACCTAATGCTTTCATCATTACCCCTCGATTAATCCCCCCAAGGCTTGTGTATTATGAAAGTTCTTTGGGCCGGGCGCGGTGGCTCAAGCCTGTAATCCCAGCACTTTGGGAGGCCGAGACGGGCGGATCACAAGGTCAGGAGATCGAGACCATCCTGGCTAACACGGTGAAACCCCGTCTCTACTAAAAAATACAAAAAACTAGCCGGGTGAGTTGGCGGGCGCCTGTAATCCCAGCTACTCGGGAGGCTGAGGCAGGAGAATGGCGTAAACCCGGGAGGCGGAGCTTGCAGTGAGCGGAGATCCAGCCACTGCACTCCAGCCTGGGCGACAGAGCCAGACTCCGTCTCAAAAAAAAGAAAGTTCTTTCAAGTGTTGCAGGTGGCCTAGTTTCAACTAACAGAGGCAAAGTGGGGAATTTACTGACCAAGGTAACTAAACTTTGGGAAGCCAGGATGCAGCTGCTTTTAGGGACAATAAAACCAGGAACCCAGGTGCTCCTACGTAGTAAAAGATACCTCCATCCCTCCCGCTTCTCCTCAACACATGTCACTCCCTGCTGGGTGATACTTTTCTTTTTCTCAGACCTGCTTTCTCCATGAAACTGCAAGCATGTCAACAAATGGTGGCCAAGCTCACACCTCCTCCCATAGTTCTAATCCAGAAAGTCCCCAGGAAAGCTCTGATTTTCTTAGCTCAGGTCATACGCCCTGTAGCCAAAGAAACAGGGCATGTTGTAATTGGCAATCCCCATCAAAACAGTATTATTGGAATGGGAGCAGGGGTGCCCCTAATGAAGGGAGGTGATGTTTCCAGTCAGAAGGGAGGCCAGGGCAAGCAAGGGTACAGATGGGTATATCCATGGAAGCCAAATTTCAGCAGCCTGGTGGGAAGAGCTTAGGCTCTGGAGCCAGAACTCCCGGGTTTGAACACATCAATATCAGCAAGCAACGTGACCTTGGGCTCAGTTTCTTTGTCTATAAAATGGGCATAATCATTCAAGAGAGCAGAGAGAAACCTCCATCTCTTGATAGGAAGAACTACAAAGCATCATGGCTGATTTTGAAATCTACCACAGTCGGAAACAGTCAGAAGAGTGTGCATCAGGTTATTGGTGGAGACACTGCGTAGGAGGGCAAAGAAGAATATTCCATGGGAGTTAGGGCTGAAACTGGGAGTGGGAAGAGGTGACCAGGGAGATCTGGAGTAACTGACCTCTAAAGTGTGTGGGAGAATGAATAGGAATTGACCAGAGGAAAGAAGAGAGGAGAATGTTCTAGGCAGAGGTAACAGCATACAGAGAAATGTGAAATTGAGGGAAGCAGAGGGGATTCAGGAGCTGAAAGTACTTTAACGTGACCATTGCATGGAATGCAAAAGGGGCACAGGGCACACCTGGGCTTGAGAGACAAGCGGTAATTCACCCAGCAAGTGTCTCTTCCAAGTCATGCTAAACAATTAGGGCTCAACCCTAAAAGCAACAAGGAATTGTAGACAGTTGAATGCAGGGAAGGAGCGTGACCAAATGTGTAATTTATGCAAATGGGATATTACTGTACACCCATTGGAATACCTAGAATTATAAACACAGATGATAGTGAGTTTTGGCAAGGATGTGGAGCAACTGGAACTCTCACACGCTGCTGGTAGAGATGCAAAATAGAAGCGCCATTTTGCAAAACAATTTGGCAGTTCTTTATAAAGTTAAACATACACTTATCACATGACCCAGCAATCCCACTGCTATATATTTACCAAAGGGGAATGAAAATGTGTATTCACACAAAAACCTGTACACAAATATTTGTAGTAGATCTGTTTATAGTAACCAAAAACTAGAAATGACCCAAATGTCCTTCAACTGGCAAAAATAGCTAAATAAGCTGTGGATTATCCACACAATGGAATACTAATCAGCAGCAAGAAGGACCAAATGACTGATACACAAAATAACTTGAATGAATACCAAATTCAATATGCTAAGTGCAAGAAGCCAGAGAGTCTACATACTGTATATGATTCCATTTATAGGACAATCTGGAAAAGGCAAACCAATAGGGACAGAAAATACATCAGTGGTTGCCAGGAATTATGAGTAGGAATAGGAGCTGATGAAAACCTGATGGTGCGATTGAATTTGGTTGGGGTGAGGGGGTGATGAATGGCTCTGTATCCTGATTTTGGTCATGGTTTCATGACTAGATGCATTTGTCAAAATTCATAGACTTGTACAACCAGAAGAGTGAATATTGTTGCATGTCACTTTCGAAAAGTGAAATTTTAATAATTATATATTGAGTGGGTCACTCTAGTTGCAGCAAACAGACCAGAGAGGGGCATGGCCAGACTGAGATAAGCCATTTGGGAGACTGCAGTAGGCATCTAAGTTCATGGTGGTGTCCTGAAATAGAAAAGTGGTGGTGGGGATGGAGAGAAACGTACACATCCAAGCAATATTTAGAAGGTGGGGGGATCCATGGGATTGGGTAACTGAATAAGGATAACAAGGAGGATAATAAGGGGAGTGTGGGTTAGAGGGACAGAAAGCCAAGGAGACAAAAGATTTGGGAGACTAGTGAGGGTGTCATGGGAGCGATTGGCTGTGGAATTCAGTTAGGAAGGAAGTCACTTGGGAAAGACTGATGGACAGGAAGGGCAAAAGGTCAAACAGCAGTATTAGGATGAGTTTGGTAGAAGAGTCAGCAGGACAGAGGATGTCATCAAAATAGGCCACAAGAGTTTGAGCTTTCAGAGCCAGGACAAGGCACAAGAGAGAAGATGGCCAAGTTAACTTTTTTTAAGGTGGCTTCCATGATGTAGTGAGATTCTTGAGTAGTGAGGATGATTTCTAGTACATCTTTGTCATCTACTCCTAGATGTTCAGCACCTAGCTTGGAGGTTCTCTACCTTGGTTACATCCATCCCCGGACCCAGCTCCACCCAGAACAAATATGTCCAGATCTCTGTGGATGGGAACTAGGTGGCAATACTTCTTAAAGTTCCCTGGGTGATTCCAACAGGATTGGAAACCCAATTGGCAACCCAAGATTGCAACCAAGGTTGAGAATCGCCAATATAAACCACTGCTGATCACAGTGGCTCTCCACCCGACCTCCTTATTAGAATCGTGGGGAGATTTTAAAACACATTAATGCCTGGGCCTCACCCCTGGAGATTTGCATCAATTGGTCTGCAGTGGGGCCCTTAAATTGGTATTTTTAGAAGTTCTCCAGGCAGTATTAATATGCAGCCAGGGTTGAGAATCACCAGCCCAGCCGACAGAAAGCATTTCAACAAATGCTAATGGTGATTTCAATCAGTCTTTCCATTCCGCTCTCCCTATCAACTTAATGACCTGCTGTATACATCCTTCTATGTGTTAGGAGACCTCCCAAGAGGTCTCAAACTCAACATATCTAAGGTTAAACTCAATCTCCATAAGGCCCTGGCAGGCCAAGGTGGGATTTGGGCCTCCCACTGGGACAGAGGTTCCAGGAGCTGGACCCCTGTTTTGGAACTAAAGTATGCAGTCTAAAGTAACTCCACCTTGGATGTTAATCTGCCACGTTGACTTGTGATTAGCCCCACTTCTGGGAATGCCCCTGTATTAGTCTGCTTTGCATTGCTATAAAGGAATACCTGAGGCTGGGTAATTTATAAAGAAAAGAGATTTATTTTGGCTCACATTTCTGCAGGCTGTATAGGAAGCACGGGTATTAGCATCTGCTTCTGGCGAGGGTCTCAAGAAGCTTACAATTATGGTGGAAAGTAAAGGGGAAGCAGGCTTGTAATGTGGTGAGAGAGGAATTAAGAGAGAGAGGAGAGCCTTTTTAAAGAGCCTTCTTTAAACAAACAGCTCTTACATGAACTAATAGAGCAAAAACTCACTCATTACCAAGGCCAACACCAAACCATTTATGAGGATTCCACCTCCATAATCTCAACACCTCCCACCAGGACCATCTCCAACATTGGAGGTCACATTTCAACATGAGATTTGGAGGGGACACATATCCAAACCATAACAGCCCCTAAGATCTCTACTTTATCTACTGTTAGCATGTACTTACAGTAAACCCTGCCCTTAGGTCAAAACAACCTTGATGTTATGATAAACACATGCTTGCCATAAATCCTGCCATTCGGCAAATTCCCAATGGTATATAAGCGCTGGGTCTGGGTGTAATGGTATGGGATCCACCAACTCATCTCACAGCCTTCCAAGACATGGCTCCTGTTTGTAAAAAGTCCCTATTAAATGTTTATTTCTCAGAAACTAGATTTGTCTCCTCTTTCTTTGGCCTTTCAGCTTCCTCAGCTTTTATGGGTAGGTTTGTACAGACCTACGCACCATGAAACATAAAGCTATCTTGTGGCCATAAGCAGAGAATAAGGGTAGCTGAAGTAAGTTTTGGAGGTGGTGGTGGACTCATAACTCAACATTCAAAGAACCGAAGAATGAAACCCAGTAGGAGTCAGAGGATCTTAGACTGACAGGCAAAGAAGCAGGAACATGGTCGCAAGTCAAAAACTTTCAGCCTCATCACATTGACACAGAACGGCTCCTGGCTAAACCCCACCCTTGAGCCTGGAACCTTGGCCCTAAGTGAAAACAGCTCACTCCACTTTTTTTGCTCAAATGATTGCCTTTTTGGCCTGCCATGCCCCTATCCTGTGCCCATAAAAAGGCTTCAGTTGGCAGAGCAACAGAAGGCAACCAATGCAAGTGGTCAGGGATGCAAGCTGCTGAATGTCGGGGATACATGTGGCTGAGTGTCGGAGGCTACGGATAGACTCAGCTAACTTCAGCCAGTGCAGTTCCAGGGAAAGATTTTCTTCTCACACCATCCCCTTTCTACTGAGAGCCATTTTAATTGCCCAATAAAATCCTCTGCGTACACTACCCTTCAAATAGTTCATGTGACCTGATTCTTCCCGGACACTGAACAACTTGGGTGCCAAGCAGAGCAGGTGCAGGAGGCTGTCACCCTGATTCTTCACTGAGCTGTTAACACTTGGCCATCCATGGACTGCAGGCTGAGTGAAGTGAGCCCCTCCAGTTCCTGCCCACAAAGGGGGTCAGGATCAAGGTCAAGGGAACAATCCCGTCTCAATATCATAGACACTTCATAAGAGCTCAATAAACACTTACTGAAAGACATGGATGAACCTGGTTCTAGGATCCAGAAGGGCCTGGCAGCATCAGTGTGCAGAGGATAACAGATTTTACATGAAAAAGTTAGTGGCATTTGCTCACCTGGAGGTCTCAATTTTTTTTTTTTTTTTGAGTCAGAACCTTGCTCTGTGGCCCAGGCTAGAGTGCAATGGTGCAATCTTCAGCTTACTGCAACCTCCCCCTCCCGGGTTCAGGCAATTCTCCCGCCTCGTCCTCCCTAGTAGCTGAGATTACACGTGCCCACCACCACGCCCAGCTAATTTTTGTATTTTTAATAGAGACAGGATTTCACCATATTGGCCAGGCTGGTCTCTTGGCCAGGCTGGTCTCGAACTCCTGACCTCATGATCTGCCCAGTCTTGGCCTCCCAAACTGATGGGATTGCAGGGATTACCTGGCCTGGGTTCTCGATTTTTGTGTGCAAAAGAATCTTCTGAGGATTCTTCAGCCATACTGGCTTCCTTCTCTTCCCAGATCAGGGCTGCTGTGTTTGCTGTTCCCTCTGCCAGGAGCACTTTTCCCCGCAGTGCTCAGCACGGCTGACTCTAAGTCACTCTCTCTAAAGACTTCCTTCAGATCTTTACATAAATGCTCAAATGTCATCTTCATACCTCTTTTCCCCATTTCCAGCTTTATTTTTCTGCCTAGTGCTTATTATTAGTTAATATACTCTATGTTTTGCTTAAATATTTTGTCTATTAGGCGTTTCCTCATTGGCTATAATCTTGGCTCCCTGCAACCTCAGCCTCCCAGGTTTAAGCGATTCTTGTGCCTCAGCCTCCTGAGTAGCTGGGATTTTTTTTGAGATGGAGTCTTACTCTGTCGCCCAGGCTGGAGTGCAGTGGCACCATCTTGGCTCACTACAAGCTCCACCTCTCGGGTTCATGCCATTCTCCTGCCTCAGCCTCCCAAGTAGCTGGGACTACAGGCACCCACCACTACACCCAGCTAATTTTTTTTTTTTTTTTTGGAGAGACAGGGTTTCACCATGTTAGCCAGATGGTCTCCATCTCCTGACCTCATGATCTGCCCACCTTGGCCTCCCAAAGTGCTGGGATTACAGGCGTGAACCACCACGCCCGGCCCAGGCATGGCTATTTTTAGTAGAGACGGAGTTTCACCATGTTGGCCAGGCTGGTCTCAAACTCCTGACCTCAGATGATCTTCCCACCTCGGCCTCCCAAAGTGCTAGGATCACAAGCATGAGCCATTGCGCCTGGCCGTCATTAACCATAATCTCCATGCAAACAGAGATTGTATTAGACCATTCTCACACTGCTGTGAAGAACTACCTGAGAGTGGGTAATTTAGGAAAGAGATTTCAGTGGCTGGCAGTTCTGCAGCCTGTACAGGAAGCATAGCGGCTTCTGGGGAAGCCTCAGGAAACTTCCTTTTATTTTTTTTGTTTTGAGACAGAGTCTCGCTCTTTCACCCAGACTGGAGTGCAGTGGCGCAATCTCGGCTCACTGCAAGCCCTGCCTCCTGGGTTCACGCCATTCTCCTGCCTCAGCCTCCCGAGTAGCTGGGACTACAGGCGCCCACCAGCACGCCTGGCTAATTTTTTGTATTTTTAGTAGAGACGGGGTTTCTCCATGTTAGCCAGGATGGTCTCGATCTCCTGACCTCGTGATCTGCCTGCCTTGGCCTCCCAAAGTGCTGGGATTACAGGCGTGAGCCTCCATGCCCGGCAGGAAACTTTCAATCATGGCAGAAGGCAAAGGGGAAGCAAGCATGTCTCGTATGACTGGAGCAGGAGAAAGAGGAGAGAGGAGGGAGGTGCTACACACTTTTAAACAACCAGATCTCATGATAACTTAACCACTCACTATTTGCCACAACAACGCCAAAGTGGGGTGGTAATAATGATCCATCAGTTTCCACCAGGCCCCACTTCCAACACTGGGGATTATAATTTGACACAAGATTTGGACAGGTACACAGATCCAAGCCATATCAGGGATCATTGTCTGTTTTGTTCCCTGGCACATCCAGAACCTAGAACAGTGCCTGACAAACAGCAGGCACTCAATGAGTGAATGAATGGGGCAGTTAAAATTACAGACTCTTCCTGGGTAAGGTCCACTAATGTACATGTTGACTGGATGGTTCTAAAGGAGATCATTGGAGGCCCCACGTAATGAAACATTTCTTAGAGAATGCTTTACTTGGAGCGAACATCCCTCTGATGCAATTCTCTTGGCATCCAACAGAGAGCAGGAGGCTGAGGACTCAGGGGTGCAGGATGCCAGCCATCATTACTGGTTTCTTTCCTGCACCAAGACGCATCTCATATTGGGTGATTTGGCACAGAGAAATGAGTGTGCACGGGAGGCAGGAATGTGGGTGGCCAGCTCCTGGGAGGATGTTTCTCTATAACAAACTATTAATAACTGCACTTCAGGGCAAAGTCCCAGGTGGAAGAAGCATAGTTCCTGCCACAGGAGAGGACCTTCGCAAAGTGGGAATCTCAGCGTGACAGGAAGTTGAGGTGGCACTACTCAGCAGCACTCCTCTGGCCAAAGCCTGTTTGGGCAGCCAGAGTCAGTGGTGCTAGAAAATATTTAACAAGTGTCTCCGAGGGGAAAAAAAGCATGCATGCAGTTACATATGTATGTTTATTACAAACTGTGCTGATGTCAAGAATGTGTAGCAAGGCAGGCACAGTGGCTCATGCCTGTAATCACAGAACTGTGGGAGGCTGAAACAGGAAGATTACTTGAGGCCAGGAGTTTGAGATAAGCCTGGGAAACATAGGGGGACTCCATCTCTACCAAAAATTTAAAATTGGCCAGGTGTCGTGATGCATGCCTGTAGTCCCAGCTACTTGAGAGGCTGAGGTGGAAGGATCCGTTGAGCCAGGAGTTGGAGTCTTCAGTGAGCCGTGATGGTGCCACTGCATGCCAGCCTGGGCAACAGAGCAAGACCCTATCTCAAAAAAAAAGAAAAGGAAGAAAAGAGAAGAATGTGCATCACACACTTAAAAAAAATTATGAAGCATAAAAATGCTCTTCATCTTAAATTACACGTAGCCAGTGAATTCTTACAGAATGCTTTTGTTGAATTTTGCTGAACTTTTGTATCGATAGCTAATGCGGTTACAATTTAATCATGATGTGACAATGCTTTGTGCCATTCACAATGTAACCACTACAGACGCAACACACTTGACATTTCTTCTGCATTGTTAAAGTTTTCTTTATCTCTTTCTAAAGTCTAGACATTGAATAAAAAAGAGAGAAACATTAAAACAGTCCTTGCTTTGATTGAGACTGAAAGTGTTGACTGATTACCATGGTGTAAATACTCAACTGTGGCTGATTTTAAGCTACACCAATATGTTGTCACTGAACGGTGACTTGCAAGTTGGGAACAGATGCTCGGTAGCACCCCATTATATAGTAATGCCACAAAATGTATGTAGATATATACTAAATATAGCATATATGTTATAGAGAGAGATACATAGACACCTTTTTATGTATGCATTTATGGACTTCAAGAGTATATAGGCTGGGCGCGGTGACTCACGCCTGTAATCTCAACATTTTGGGAGGCTGAGTGGGTAGATCACCTGAGGTTGAGAGTTCAAGACCAGCCTGACCAACATGGAGAAACCCTGTCTCTACTAAAAATACAAAATTAGCTGGGCGTGATGGCGTATGTCTGTAATCCCAGCTACTCAGGAGGCTGAGGCAAGAGAATCACTGGAACCCAGGAGGTGGAGGTTGAGGTGAGCTGAGATCGTGCCACTGCACTCCAGTCTGGGCAACAAGAGCAAAATTCCATCTTATAAAAAAAAAGTAGAGATAATAGTAAAACAAAATTATTAGGAAGCAATTCAAGTATTTATTATCTTTCAAGATATAATTTAGTTAATTATAAGTTTATATAATTTAATTTTTAATAATGGCTGTGTTTAATAGCCAGCTTTCAAAAACCCTGGGAATTTAGCAATCATCTCTATAAGCCAGCCCAGCACACCACTGGACAGATCCCAGCATGGGGAAGGAACTCAGTCACACACTGGGAGGCTTCAGGTTTCACTCACATATAGGACTGAGGCAGGCTCACCTCGAAGCAGGCGAGGAGCCAGGGTGCGGGTCTGGGGGTTGGCAAATGGTATTAGTCTTCAATATCCGTGCTCTTTTCATCCCACTTCTCACCCAGATTGGGATGTTTCTAAAGCCTAGGTGATAGCTGTGAAGTTAGGGGCCCCGAGAGTGGGTTTAACACCAATAATCATCCCCTGTAGAGTAAAATCTGCAGGTGACGTGGAAGGAACACTCCATAAAATTATTCCATACCCGAGAGACCCCAGGCCAATGAAACCCGAATCTTTAGGGATAGAGCCTGGTGACTGTTTTGTTTTTTTTTTTTTCCTAGCTCCCAGGTGGCTTTTTTGTTTTTTGGGTGTTTTTTGTTTGTTTGTTTGTTTTTCTAAAAGGAGTTTCACTCTTGTTGCCCAGGCTGGAGTGCAATGGTGCGATCTCAGCTCACTGCAACCTCTGCCTCCCGGGTTCAAGTGATTCTCCTGCCTCAGCCTCCCGAGTAGCTGAGATCACAGGCATGCGCCACCACACCCAGCTAATTTTGTGTTTTTTGTTTGTTTGTTTTTGAGACAGAGTCTCGCTGTGTCGCCCAGGCTGGAGTGCAGTGGCCGGATCTCAGCTCATTGCAAGCTCTGCCTCCCGGGTTTTTACGCCATTCTCCTGCCTCAGCCTCCTGAGTAGCTGGGACTACAGGCACCCACCACCACGCCCGGCTAGTTTTTTGTATTTTTTAGTAGAGACGGGGTTTCACCGTGTTAGCCAGGGTCTCGAACTCCTGACCTCGTGATCCGCCCGTCTCGGCCTCCCAAAGTGCTGGGATTACAGGCTTGAGCCACCGCGCCCGGCCTAATTTTGTGTTTTTAGTAGAGATGGGGCTTCTCCATGTTGGTCAGGCTGGTCTCCAACTCCCGAGCTCAGGTAATCCACCCTCCTCGGCCTCCCAAAGATCTGGGATTAAAGGCATGAACCACTGCGCCCAGCCTCCTAGATGGTTTTAACGTGCAGTCTGGTTTGAGAATCCTTGCTCTGAAGATGGAAGAAAGAACCCAAGTTCCAGCCAGTGAATACACGTGGAGGGTTGCCCCCACCTCACCCCCACCCCCCATTGTATTTAAAATACAAAAGTAAAAAGGGAGCTTAAATTGCTCTGGAGGAACAAAGGATGAAACTGGTTAAGGAAATTCATAGTGTAAAAGTGAGTGGTGCCATGTTTGGGAATTTTATGTCACAAGTGTTGTGTGGTTTGAACCTTGGTTATTGTATTAAACCCTCTCTGTAGGGCCTAAGAGGACACCATAACTGAGCACCATTGAAATGGTTATGAATTCAGGGAGGACTTTAGGTCCAGGAAGACTGTGGCCTTGGAGTTAATTTATACACATCCTTTTGACCTTTTCAGCAGTGTTGGGGCTAGTGGCAAGGAAACATTCTTTTTTTCTTTTTCAAGACAGAGTCTCGGCCAGGCTGGGTGGCTCACACCTGTAATCCCAGCACTTTGGGAGGCTGAGGCAGGTGGATCACCTGAAGTCGGGAGTTTGAGACCAGCCTGACCAACATGGAGAAACCCCGTCTCTACTAAAAATACAAAATTAGCCAGGCATGGTAGTGCATGCCTATAGTCCCAGCTACTGGGGAAGCTCAGGCAGGAGAATTGCTTGAACCCAGGAGACAGAGGTTGCAGTGAGGCAAGATCACACCATTGCACTCCAGCCTGGGCAACAAGAGCGAAACTCCGTCTCAAAAAAAAAAAGACAGAGTCTCACTGTGTCACCCAGGCTGGGGTGCAGTGGTACAGTCATAGCTCACTGCAGCCTTGAACTCCTGGGTTCCAGTGATCTTTCCACCTCAGCCTCCCCAGTAGCTGGGACCACAGGCGCTTGCCATCATGCCCAGCTAATTTTTAAATTTTTTGTAGAGATGGGATCTCACCATGTTGCCCAGGTTGATCTTGAACTCCTAGGCTCAAGCAAACCTCCAACTATGGCCTCCCAAAGTGCTGGGATTACAGGCGTGAGCCACCACATCCAGCCAAGACATTCTTAAAGCCTCCATGTTCAGGATGATGGCCATGGCCATAGAAGTTGAAGTCTGCTAAGGAGTGTGTCACAGTTCATCTGCTGAATCAACAAATATTTTTTAATTTAGAAAATAAAAATTGGGCCGGGCGCGGTGGCTCAAGCCTGTAATCCCAGCACTTTGGGAGGCCAAGACGGGTGGATCACAAGGTCAGGAGATAGAGACCATCCTAGCTAACACGGTGAAACCCCGTCTCTACTAAAAAATACAAAAAACTAGCCGGGTGAGTTGGCGGGCGCCTGTAATCCCAGCTACTGGGGAGGCTGAGGCAGGAGAATGGCGTAAACCCGGGAGGCGGAGCTTGCAGTGAGCTGAGGTCCGGCCACTGCACTCCAGCCCAGGCGACAGAGCGAGACTTCGTCTCAAAAAAAAAAAAAAAAGAAAAGAAAGAAAGAAAATAAAAATTGAAGGCTCCACGTTAAAACCAGTGATCACTTTTCATTGTCCACAGACAATGAAAATAGTGGGATTAAATTGTAATGACTAAAGCCACAGGCAGGATTTTCTTTCCTGATGATGACTACAACACTGCTGTCGCTAGCTGGCCACAACCTCATTGTGAAACCAAATTCAGTCTAAAGGAGAACAAAGTATGGAGGGATGTTTGTATTGTAAGTGCCACCAACCAGCACCCTCACCCAGTCCCATCTCCAGGGCACAGACACACACACGCACACAGACACACACAGCTTAAGAGGAACAGTTTTGTGCACCAAGGTAGTACACAAGGGGCATCAGGGTAGTACAGCTCCTGCGTGTTGTAGGGTGGCATTTTTGCACGAAGAAGAAAAAGGTAAGAAGTTCCTGCAGCATTCTCTTGGTGTTTGTCTTTTCTCTTAGGATTCTTATTTATGGGACCCAGTCTTGGTGTAGTTCTCTCTGATCCCAGGCCACTGGCAGGGTAGGAATGGGTCCAAGCCTTCTCCTAAGTAGAGGACTAAGGAGGATCCAGAGTAGGATATACAAGAAGGAGGCCTGAAGTGGGTTATGTAGGTTTCACCAACTTGAGGCAAGTGATGTGCTCTGCATTCACACGAGCATCAGCTAACTCGACAAGGGGTGACGTTGGAGTCTACGGTCAGCAATAAAGAGGATTCCCCTGGCAGCCGGGCACAGTGGCTCACGCCTGTGATCCCAACACTTTGGGAGGCCGAGGCAGGCGGATCACCTGAGCTCAGGAGTTTGAGACCAGCCTGAGCAACGTGGTGAAACCCCATCTCTACTAAAAATACAAAATAATTAGCTGGGCATGCACCTGCAATCCCAGCTACTCGGGAGGCTGAGGCAGGAGAATCACTTGAACTTGGGAGGCAGAGGTTGCAGTCAGCTGAGATCATGCCACGGCTCTCCAGCCTAGGCGACAGAGCGAGACTCTGTCTAAAAACAAAGAAAAGAATTCCTCTGGCATTTTCTCCTGAACCTAGAGGGAGTGAGTGAGGCTAATCAAGCAGGATATTCAAGAATTAGGTGGAGGTTCATTGCTCAGCTGTTTCTTATTCTCCTCCCTATATATAAGACAAACAGTGTTATGGAATTGAACTGGGGTCCGCTCACCTGGTGCCGTAACATCCACACCGAGGTTTGCAGCAGGAGAAAGGAGGATGTTTATTTGCAGGGCACCAAGCAAGAAGAATCAAGCAGCTCTCAAAGTCCTGACCTCCCTACTGGCTTGCAACTAAGGGTTTTGTTTTTGTTTTTGTTTTTGAGACAGAGTCTTGCTCTGTCACTCAGGCTGGAGTGCAGTGGCATGCTCTCAGCTCACTGCAACTTCTGCCTCCTGAGTTCAAATGATTCTCCTGCCTCAGCCTCTTGAGTAGCTGGAATTACAGACATGCACCACCATGCGTGGCTAATTTTGTATTTATAGTAGAGATGAAGTTTCACCATGTTGGCCAGGCTGATCTCGAACTCCTGACCTTAGGTGATCTGCCTGCCTTGGCCTCCCAAAGTGCTGGGATTATAGGCGTGAGCCACTGTGCCCAGCCAAGTAAGGGTTTTTAAAGGCAAGGGTACATTTCAGGAAAGCAGAAAGTATAGGCAAAATCATAAATCAATACAGGGAGGTTATGCATCGGTTTGGCCTAAAAGGGTGAGATATCTTGGCTTACAGGTCATAGGCAGATTCAAAGATTTTCTGATTAGTAATTGGTTAAGGAAGAGAGGCTTGGTTTAAATTTTGAAGTCAGCAAAAGAGAATATTGGCTCTGGCTCATAGGCATGACCTCCTCCAGGCCCCTTAGGAAGAACTTTAGAATAAAGAATGATGATCAGAGTTCAGTCCTTGCTTCTCCCTTCTCTGAGGTCTATGTGCCAGCAGATCCATTCAATGAGGATCTGGGTTTTTGAAAAACAATTCAGGAATTCAGGAGTTGATGTTATATTTAGTGAAACCAAACATCCTGTGATTCTAAATTCCTTGGCTATTGTTTTAAGCTACTATTGCAATCGCCTGATGAATTATTCCTGCCTGCTGCACAGACAAAACCAATTCACTGAGACCATGACTTGCCGGAAAAAAATAAAAATAAAAAAGGAGTTTAATTGACACACAACTGGCCCACGTAGGAGAGCTGGAGTTATCATTCAAATCAGTCTCACCAAAAATTCAGAGGCTAGGGTTTTTTTAAGATAGTTTGGCAGGCGGGGGCTAGGGAATGGGTGCTACTGATTGGTTGGGGATGCAATCATAGGGCTGTGGAAAACAGTTCTCTTCTGCTGAGTCTGCTTCTGAGCTGGGGTCACAGGACCAGTGGAATCGTGAGTAGTAGGTCTGAATGGAGTCAGCCACTAGCCAGAAATGCAAAACTCTGAAAAGACATCTCAAAAGGCCAATCTTAGATTCTAAGGTTCACTAAAAGTCATGGCAAAAAACCGCAATTACTTTTGCACCAACCTAATACAATAGTAATGTCATTTACAAGAGTAACTGGGAAGTTACAAATCTTGTGACTTCCAGAACGGCTAGTTACTATTTAACTATGCCTACATCTTAGCAGAATTTGGGCCCCTCTCATAATCCTAACCTTGTGGACTTTCATTAGTTTGGTGGTTTCGTTTGGGGAAGGGCCATTACCATCCTTGCTTGGAGGTTAAACTATAAACTAAATTTCCTCAAAAGTTAACTTAACTCGTGTCCAGGAATGACCAAGGGCAGTTTGGAGGTGAAAGGCAAGATAGAATTGATGGGTCATATCTCTTTCACTGTCATAATTTTCTCACTGTTACAATGTTGGCAAAGGCAGCTACACTATTAGCTTCTTGCTTCTCAAGTTGGTTGGTTTTTTGTTTTTGTTTTTGTTTTGAGATGGAGTTTTGCTCTTGCTGCCCAGGCCAGAGTGCAATGGCATGATCTCAGCGCACCACAACCTCTGCCTCCTGGGTTCAAGCAATTCTCCTGCCTCAGCCTCCCAAGTAGCTGGGTTTATAGGCGTATGCCACCACACCCAGCTAATTTTGTATTTTTAGTAGGGACAGGGTTTCTCCAGGTTGGTCAGGTTGGTCTTGAACTCCCGATCTCAGGTGATTTGCCCACCTTGGCCTCCCAAAGTGCTGTAATTACAGGCATGAGCCACCACACCCAGCCTATCAAGTTGTTTATTTTGTTCTCAGGGCAAGTTGGGCACTTGGAATTTCCCCTGATGGAACTCAAGATTTTCCTTTATTTCCATGCTTGGCAGGGGGCAGGGTGGGGGGGCGATTGCAGGCATCTAAGAGGGACCCCTGCTTCATCTCAACAGGTATCAGCAGCTTTGTTTACCTTTAGCATGGAGATGTCACCACAGAACCATCCCAAACTGGCCCTACTCTGTTGATAACAGAACTTTCACTGTCAGATTACCTTTTAGGTGTAACAGAGCCAAAATTCAAGTCATGTAGCCCAGGCATGCAATAGAAAAATGCATTGACCTCTAACAATACCCAAAACCAACTTTTCCTCCCTGCAGAACCAAGAAGACAGACGTGTCCAGAGCCTGGGACCAGAACCTCAATGCTGGAACTCTTTCAGAAGAAAAGGTTCCTCTGAGCCCTTCTCAGAAGGGGTCTGTTGGCCAGGAAAATCCGTGCTGAAGTTTGCTTGAACATACCTTACTGTAAATGGTCAAATTTGAAGACCTGCAATCAGACTCTGCCAAGCCAACATTCCTCACACTCTAACAGTACTGACTCCATGTTAGAGAAAAGCTTGTTTCAGTGAATATAATTATTATTTTGCCTGAGTTTGTAGATTGTTCATTGAAAACAGCCTCAGGAAAACAGGATCTGAGATAAAAAAGAAACAGAGATAAAAGATAATATGCTGACCAACAACTCTGGGAACTGGTTGACCAGCCTGATAAGAACAACTTCAGGACACCGGCAGAAGGCCACAAGACATTGACCAAGAAAGCAATGATCAACTGCACACCTGAGACTGTACACATTTCATAAGAATGTTTTAATCACCATTTGCACTCTCCTAATTTCTGTTAAAAAACCCTGATCCAGGCCAGCGTGGTAGCTCACGCCTGTAATCCCCGTACTTTAGGAGGACGAGGCAGGCTGATCACTTGAGGTCAGGAGTTTGAGACCAGCCTGGTCAACATGGTAAAATCCCATCTATACTAAAAATACAAAAATTAGCTGGGCATGGTGGTGGGTGCCTGTAATCCCAACTGCTTGGGAGGCTGAGGCAGGAGAATCACTTGAACCCAGGAGGCGGAGGTTGCAGTGAGCTGAGATGGCACCACTGGACTCCAGCCTGGGTAACACAGTGAGACTCCATCTAATTAAAAAAATACCTGATCCAGAGGCACAACTCAGAGAGAGGTGGTCTTTGAACATGAGTTCATTAGCCTCCTCCCAATCTCAACTTCATTGCTGGCTTTTCAAATAAAGCTAATTTTCTTTTTCACCAAAAGCTTGTCTCTTAAATTTTAGCTTTCAAGAAATAAGTGGCACAGAACTAAGTTCAGTTACAATCCTTTCCCTTGCTCTCCCACCGCTTTCAGACTTTCCCAGACTCCAAACTGGGGAGACAGATTTGAGTCACACCTCCTGCCTCCTTCCTGACTTTTCTCAAAAGTCAGTGCCGTCTTAGTGGCTTCTATGTGCATCTGGCAGCAAGCCCATTACTCAGTAACAGAGGGAGTTGTTAAGAGCTAAGAGTTTGGGCTGGCCGTGGTGGCTTACGCCTGTAATCCCTGTGCTTTGGGAGGCTGAGGCGGATGAATCACCTTAAGTCAGGAGTTCGAGACCAGCCTGGCCAACACAGTGAAACCCTATCTCTACCAAAAACACAAAAATTAGCTGGTCATGGTGGCGGGTGCCTATAATCCCAGCTACTCAGGAGGCTGAAGCAGGAGAATCGCTTGAACCCGGGAGGCGGAGCTTGCAGTGAGCCGAGATCGTGCCACTGCCCTCCAGCCTGGGCGACAGAGTGAAACTCTGTCTCAAAAAAAATTAAAAAAAAAAAAAAAGAGCTAAGAGTTTGGACATTTACCCTTCTCCCTCTTAGCTCCTCCAAAATTTGTTTCTCCTTCTGTGTTCTCTAATGTTGGGGTCCAGAAACCAATACCCCAAAATACAGCACTTTGACATGCTGAACTAAAGAAGTCTCAAGGTTTCTCTGACCTTCCCCCACCCCCAACCCCATCGTCTCTTCCAAAACACAGGAGGAAGCTGAAATTCCCTTATCTGGCTAAAATCTGGGTCTACCGAGGAGAAAAATTATTTTTTTCTTCCCCTCCCTGTAAGATCAAAAATGTAAACGTACCTGAACAGATCTTTCACAAAATAATATCTGTCCAAGAGAACTATTTACAAGTTAATCTCTGTTCCTGGATCCGTTCATTCTCCCTCGTAATCCTTTATTGCTCCCCAACAGAATTCCTCTTCTTTCTCTCATAACCTGATTTTCCAGGATCCAAGCCCCCATTCTTCCTGTAACCTTAAGATGGAATCGAAGCTTTTGAACTCCTTTGGGAATAGGTAATCACTCTGTGGCTCTCCCTGGTGTACATTTTATATGTCGTTTCTCCAATTAATCTGCCTTTCGTGAGCTGATTTTCCAGTGAAACTTCAGAGGGTGAAAGTGTTAGAGTTTGTAGACAGACATGAGCAAGGCAGGATAGAGCCCCAAGGAATGTCAGTGAAGTCAGATGACTGTCATGTACCTCTTCAGAAGGCACCAGGGAGGGGAAAATTTCCTAATAAACAGGAAATATCTTGAGCTTGTAGGTAACAATTTCCCAATAAGATCTTAGGAAATGAGCACACACATCCAGGTATGCACAGTACAGAACAAAATGATAGCGTTTGACCAGTATCTGACCTTCCTCTGGGAGAGCTAGACTGCTAAGGGAGAATTGACCTAAGAGAGCATGCACATAGATTCAACCACCAAATGGCGTGTGCAGTCCTCCCAGATACTGACAAGACACTGTGCATGCAGTGATTAGCCAACAGCCTGCTTAAGGGGAAGCTACCAGAAAAAACAAACAAACAATCAACAACAACAACAACAACAGGAAATAGTAAGTCTATAAGATCCCTGAGCCAAAGATCAGATGGGGTACTCAATCTTTCAAGTTGCCCACTTGCTCCCTTCCAAGTGTACTTTTCTTTGCTCCAATAATCTCTCATTTCTATCTTAAATTGTTTTCTGTCTCTCGGCAAATTCCTTCCTCCAAGAAGACAAGAACCAAGGACCATGGACCCCACCCAGACTTGCCGCTGCAATAAGAGGGAAGCTTTCTCTTGGCCCTGACACTAATGGAATGAGAATTCCACCCAGTCACCTAAGCTCAAAGCCCTAAAGTCCTCCTAGACTCCTCCAAGTCTATCAGACACTTGAAAAATCTCTTGGTTTTTACCTCCTAAATACCTCGCTCTTCTATCTCATTTTTCTCCATCTCTTTTGCTGACACGTCATTTATGGCTACCATCATCTCTCTGACACAGTCACAATAGTCTGTTTTATTTATTCTTTGAAAATTATTTTTAATTGCAGAAAATATGAATATATTATCATTTTTTAAACATTCAAACAATATAGATAATCAAAAATTCAAGAGTTAACCATGGTAATCAGCTGGGAGTGTTCCAGATATTTTCTATGCATATCTATACAGAAATTGTTTTTGGATGAATTTTTTTTTAACATAAATGCTCCTGTAAATGATTTTGTCTCTTTTTTTTCTTTACAATATGTCTTGAAGATTTTCCATGTCAGTATATAAAGAACTACCTAATTTGGGCTTCTACATAGTATTCTCTGGTGTGACAGGCACCCTCCAAGATGAGTCCTGCTTCCTGTTTTCTGGTATTTACAGCCTTGTGTAATCCCCTTTGGGTGTGTCTGTGAGGGTATTTCCGGAGGAAATTAACATTTGAATCAGTAGACTAAAAAAGATCCACCCCCTTCCATGTGGATGGGCATCATCCAATCTGTTGAAGGCCCAAATAGAACAAAAAGGCAGAAGAAGGGTGAATTTTCTCTCACTCTGCTCAGGCTGATATGTCCATGGCTTTTAAATTTCAAATGAAAACAAAAGTAAGTAGCTGAAAACAGTCAAGAAAATAAGGCATACAAAAATTAGCTGGGTGTGGTGGTGGACACCTGTGGTCCCAGCTACTTGGGAAGCTGAGGTGGGAGGATCGCTGGAATCATGGCAGTCAAGGCTGCCGTGAGGCATGATCATGACACTGCACTCCAGCCTGGATGCCAGAGCGAGACTCTGTCTCAAAAAGAAAAGACCAAAAAAAGGAAAATAAAAGAAAAAAAAAGAAAAACTATGGAGTGGTGAGACTTGCCTTACCAGATATTAAAATTTACAAGAGCAGGCTGGGCAAGGTGGCTCACACCTGTAATCCCAGCACTTTGGGAGGCCGAGATGGGTAGATCACTTGAGGTCAGGAGTTCAAGATCAGTCGGGCCAACATGGTGAAACCCCATATCTACTAAAAATACAAAAATTAGCCAGGTAGAGTGGAGCACACTTGTAATTCCAGCTACTTAGGAGGCTGAGGCAGGAGAATCACTTTAGCCCGGGAGACAGAGGTTGTAGTGAGCCAAGATTGCACCACTGCACTCCAGCCTGGGTGACAGAGGGAGATTCCATCTCAAAAAAAAAAAAAAAGAAAAATTAGAATAACATATTGTAATCAAAACAATACCATAAACTACATCAAAAGAAAAATGAATGTGAAGTGCAGTGGTACATGCCTATAGTCCCAGCTACATGGGAGGCTGAGGCAGGAAAATCTGCTTGAACCCAGGAGTTCAAAAGTTTGAGGCTGTAGTGCACCATGATTGCACATGTGAATCGCCATTGCTCTCTATCCTGGAGAACATAGCAAGACTCTGTCTCAAAAAAATAAATAAAAATAAAAAGACAAATGAGGTTATAATATTGACCTAGAGCTATGTAAGGTGTTACGTGGTATAGTTTGGATATGTATCCTTACCCAAATCTCATACTGAAATGTAATCCCTAGTGTTGGAGTTGGGGCTTGGGGAGGTGATTGGCTCATGGGGCAGGTGTCTCATGAATGGTTTAGCACCATCTGCCTTGGTTCTGTCCTTGTGATAGTGAGTGAGTTCTCATGAGACTGGTCATTTAAAAGTGTGTGGCACCTCCTGCCTCGCTCTCTTGCTTCTGCCCTGGCCATGTGATGTGCCTGCGTCCCCTTTGCATTTCACCATGACTGTAAGTTTCCGGAGGCCACCCCAGAAGTTGAGTAAATGCCAGCACCATGCTTCCTGTATAGCCTGCAGAGCTACGAGCTAATTAAACCTCTTTTCTTTTTCTTTTTCTTTTTTTTTTTTTTTTTTGGAGACAGAGCCTCAATCTGTCACCCAGGCTGGAGTGCAGTGGCATGATCTCAGCTCACTACAACCTCCGCCTCCCAGGTTCAAGCAATTCTCCTGCCTCAGCCTCCTGAGTAGCTGAGATTACAGGCACACACCACCACGCCTGACTAATTTTTGTATTTTTAGTAGAGACAGAATTTCACCATGTTGGTCAGGCTTGTCTCAAACTCCTGACCTCGTGATCCACCCACCTTGACCTCCCAAAGTGATGGGATTACAGGCGTGAGTCACTACACCCGGCCCTTTTTTCTTTATAAATTACCCAGGCTCAGGTATTTCTTTATAGCAAAGCAAGAATATACTAATACGTTACCCTTAAGGGAAGCTAGGTTAAGGGCACCTGGGTCTCTCTGTACCAGTTTCACAATCTCCTATTCTATTAGCCTCTAATTATTTCTAAATAAAAAGGGTTTTTTTAAAAGACATGATAATCTGGTGAGAGGAGAGAACTTCTGCAAAATGTATGCATAAATATTAACAATTACTAATATTCAAAGAGCTTTTACCAGCTGAAAAGAAAAAGACAGCTGAATAGCAGGCAATTCACATAAGGGTATCTGCGAATTGTCACTAGACGGAATAAGATACTCAACATCTGTAGTAGTCAAGGAAAGGCAAATTAAATCAGCCTTTTTTTCACCCATTTTATTTGCCAGATTTTAGAAACAAAAGAAGAATAATGTCCAGTTCTGGCCGACAGTGTTGAGAAATAGGAATTGCTACAATCTGTTAGAAAAGTAATCTGAAAACACCTATTAAAACTGGAACTGCAAACATCCATTGACCCAGAGTCTCTACCTTTCTAAATCTATTTTAGTGAAAGTCTCAATATGCCCAGGAATATTCTCAAACAGTCACACTATAGTAACTGTATCATTGTTAAAAACAGAAAGCAATCTTAATGTCCACCAATGAGAGAATGGTTGAATAAACAAAAGAGTTAACCTAATTCGTTTAGAGGGAAAAGGGCAAGTTGCAGAGTAATAAGTATATAATGCCATTTTTGTAATCCACGCCAGATCAAATAAGCAAACCAATCAACCCTGCATAAAAGAAAGGTGTTACTCCTCATTACTAGTTCTGGTTACCTCCAGGATAGGAGAAGACAGAAATTACAACCTTTCTGTTCTTTTTAAATCATTTTTTAATTATTTAAAATAAACATGGGCTGGGATTACAGGC
>NW_012103365.1:2977927-2980400 GCF_000951045.1 Mandrillus leucophaeus
CCACCATCCATCTCCGTAACTCTTTTCATCTTGCAAAACTGAAACTCTATACCCGTTAAATAATAACTCCCATTTCTGCCATGCCCCAACCCCTGCCCCAGTCCCTGGCAACCACCATTCTACTTTTTAAAATTTTTTTAATTTTTAATTTTTGTGGCTACATAATAGGTGTATATATTTATGGGGTATGTGAGATGTTTGGTACAGGCATTCAATGCATAATAATCTCGTCATGGAAAATGGTGTATCCACCCTTCAAGCATTTATCCTTTGCATTACAAACAATCCAATTATATTATTTTAATTATTTTTAAATTTACAATTAAGTTATTATTTACTATAGTCACCCAGTTGTGCTATAAAATACTAGGTATTATTTATTCTTTGTAAGTATACTTTTTTTGCCCATTAACTACCCCCACCCCCACTACCTTTCCCAGCCTCTGGTAACCATACTTCTACTCTCTATCTCCCTGAGTTCACTGGTTTTGATTTTTGGATACCACAAGTAAGTGGAAACACGCAATGTTTGTCTTTCTGTGCTGGCTTATTTCACGTAGCATAATGACCTCCAGTTCTATCCATGTTGTTGTAAGTGACAGGATCTCATTCTTTTTCACAGCTGAATAGTACTCCATTGTGTATAGGTACATTTTCTTTATCCATTCGTCTGTTGATGGACAATTAGGTTGCTTCCAAATCTTAGCTATTGTGAACAGTGTTGCAAAAAAACATGGGACTGCAGATATCTCTTTCACACAGTGATTTCCTTTCTTTTGATTATATACCCAGCAGTGGGATTGCTAGATCATATGGTAGCTCTACTTTTAGATTTTTGAGGAACCTTCAAACTGTTCTTCATAGTGGTTGTATCATTTAACATTCCCATCAACTATGTATGAGGATTTCCTTTTCTCCACAACCTCCTGTCTTTTGGATATAAACCATTTTAACTGGGGTGAGATGATATCTCATTGTAGTTTTGATTTGCATTTGTTTGATGACCACCAATGATGTTGAGCATCTTTTCATATGCCTGTTTGTTATTTATATGTCTTCTTTTGAGAAATGTCTGTTTAAATCTTTTCCCATTTTTTAATTGGATACTTGGAATTTTTCATATAGATTGTTTGTGCTCTTTATATATTGTGGTTATTAATCCCTTGTCAGATGGGTAGTTTGTAAACATTTCCTCTCATTCCATGGGTTGTCTCTTCACTTTGATCTCATCCTTTGCTGTGTAGAGGCTTTCTAACTTGACGATCCCATTTGTCCATTTTTGCTTTGGTTGCCTGTGCTTGTGGAGTATTACTCAGGAATTTTTTGCCCAGACCAGTTTCCTGGAGAGTTTCTCCAATGTTTCCTTGCAGTAATTTCATAGTTTACATTTTAGTCTTTTAAGGTCTTACATTTAAGTCTTTAATCTATTTTGATTTGATTTTTGTATGTGGTGAGAGATGGGAGTCTAGTTTCACTCTTTCACATACAAATATCCTGTTTTCCCAGCACCATTTATTAAAAAGACTATCTTTTCCCCATTGTATCTTCTTTGGACCCTTGTTGAAAATCTTAGTTCACCGTAGGTGTGTGGATTTGTTTCGGGATTCTCTATTTTGTTCCATTGGTCTATGTGTTTGTTTTTAGACCAGTACCATGCTGTTTTTGTTACTATTGCTCTGTAGTACAATGTAAAGTCTGGTAATATGATTCCTTCAGTTTTGTTCTTTTTGCTTAGGATAGCTTTGGCTATTCTGTGTCTTTTGTGGTTCTATATAAATTTTAGGATTTTTTTCTATTTTTGTAAAGAATGACATTGGTATTTTGATAGGGATTGCATTGAACATTGAATCTATAGATTGCTTTGGGTAGTATGGACACTTACACAATATTGATTCTTTCAATCCATTAACACAGAATGTCTGTCCATTTTTGGTGTCTTTTTCAAATTCTTTCATCAATGTTTTTTAGTTTCCATTATAGAGATTTTTCACTTCTTTGGTTAATTCCTAGATAATTATTTTTTGTGGCTATCGTAAGTGGTATTGGTATTACTCTATAAATTTCTTTTTCAGATTATTCACTGTTGGCATATAAAATGCTACTAATTCTTGTTGTTGGTTCTAATAGTTTTCCTGGTAGAGTCTTTAGGTTTTTCCAAATACAATATCAAATCATCTGCAAACAAGGATAATTTGACTTCTTCTTTTCCAATTTGGATATCCTTTATTTCTTCCTCTTGTCTGATTGCCCTAACCAGGACTTCTATCTACGTTGAATAGCAGTACTGAAAGTGGGCATCCTTGTCGTGTTCTAGGTCTTAGAAGAAATGCTTTCAATTTTCGTCCATTCAGTGTGATACTAGCTGTGGGTCTGTCATATATGACTTTTATTATGTCATTCTACTTTCTGTCTCTATGATTTTGACTACTTTAAGTACTTCAAAAAGTAGATTCATATAATATTTATCTTTTTG
>NW_012103365.1:2981845-2987801 GCF_000951045.1 Mandrillus leucophaeus
CCAAGTAGCTGAGACTACAGGCATGTGTCACTATGCCTAGCTAAATTATTTTATTATTTTTAGTAAAGACAAGTAGAGACACTATGTTGCCCAGGCTGGTTGCAAACTCCTGAGCTCAAGTGATCCTCCCACCTCAGCCTCCCAAGTTCTGGGATTACAGGCATAAGCCATCATTCCCAGCCTCAAAATATCTTATTGTACTGTACTTACCCTTCTTGTAATAATGTGAGATAATACAATGCCTACTTGATGAGAATAAGTGATATGAATGACATTAAGTATTGTGACGCAGCTTTAGGCGCCTATTGGATTTCTGAAGATATGTCAGAAGAAGGGTCACCTGCTTCAGGAGATCCTGAATCATTGAGCCATGATGATGTCTATGGTTGAATGTCTGGAGCAGACCATGTAGATGACTAGTGGGTGGATAGCATATACAGTGTGGATACACTGGACAAAGAGATGGCTCATGTTCCAAGTAAGACGGAACAGGACAACAAGAGATTTCATCACGCTACCCAGAACAGCATGCAATTTTAAACTTATAAATTGTTTCCTTCTAGAATTTTCCATTTAATATTTTCAGACCACAGTTGACTGACCATAGGTAACTGAGATCACAGAAAGTGAAATCTCAGGTAAGGGAGACTACTTGATGGAGACAAATAATGTGACGAGTATTGATCTCAGACAGAGTAACTCCATCTGAGTTCTTTCCATCTGTGCTACGAAACAAAAAATAAGCCCCATGAAAGTTAAAGCTGTTAAATAAAATTCATGGCAGGCCATCGTTTTGGTCTGAGTTCAAACAGACCAGACCAAACCGGAATGGAGTCAGTCATGCTAGGCACCACATAATCAAAATGAACTTACAAAGGGGCCGATTTTCTGCAAAAACAGGACATTCACTGCAACCAATCCAAAGGGGCCTGGTAAACCTGAGGCTACACTCTAAGGAAGTCCCCACTGCTTTAACCCTCCAAGGGAAGGAACTTTAAGTATACCTGATGTTAATCAATCCACTTTTTGCACTATACTGATTTCTTGTTCCTGCTCAAGCTACCTTACAAAAGCCAACCCCCCTGTCATGCCTGGCAAAACGTCTTTCTATTTCATTGATGGGATGCTGCCCAATTCATGAGTCACTAATGAAAGCCAATTTGATTTAAAACTCGATTTGTTGAAATTCTGCTCTTTGACAAAACCTTATATGTAGTCTCACCACTGTATCTCCATTGCCTGACGAAAGACCAGAACACAGTAACTGAAGACTACATATTTATTGAATACGAATAAAAGATGTGTACATGATGCTGAGATGCAGATGAGAAGGAATTCTGAAAACAGGGAAAAGCTTTACAAAAACAGGTGATTTCTAACATTTAGACTGAGGAAGAGTTGTGAAATTTTGGCAGGCAGAGAAGAGGACTGAAAGGAAAACCAAAGGTCCAGCATGAGCAACATAGAAGAGTGTCGAAGTGTGGGTTAACTTCCCTGAGATGATGAAGCTGCTCTTCTGGAGTCATCCTGGTGTAATCATCACCCATATGTTTCTCTGAGCCCGTCTCACTGAATATTCAGAAAGTGATTTGAGGACTGAGCAGCTCATAGTTGGCAAAGAACAACTGCATTAACCTTCGGCTGCTTCTAAAGTGGCCCCCAGTAAAGCTGGGTGCAATGTGAGTTTGGACAATTTTTCCTTGGGGTTTGGGTGTTTTTGAATGCATGTCCAGAGGCTGCTACAGTAAATCCCCTTTTAGAATCCAAACAAACACACAGGAAGTCGAGGGGAGTCAGAGGCAATGGCAATGGCTCTCAGGGGATTTTGTTGATGGGAAAGACATCTGGATCAGCGAGGAGAGGGACACTGGTGAGAGTTAGAGGACTTAGTTCAAAGTCCTTTACTGAGCCACCCTGCCTGCTTCTCCAGGAGACAATTAAGCAAAACCTCCCTTTGTTCTGTCTGGGACCCCATAGAAGACCCAAAAAAAGCTCCACATGGGACAGCATAATTCAACTGGGAGAACCTACAGCCCCCTCCTCCTGCAGGAGTAAACCAGATAGGACAAGAGATCATTTAGAAGAGAAACTGTACTTGTTCTTGATATTATATGGTGCTCCAAGTTCAAGGTGATTCAGAGTCTTAAATTCTCAACCCTGATCTTAAATCTTGGAGCAATGCTCAACTCTTCTTCTCCCCACACTGCCAAACCCTACTGACTCTTGTTTCAATTTTTTTTTTTCTTTTTTTTTCTTTTTGAGACAGAGTCTTGCTCTGTCTTCCAGACTGAGGTGCAGTGGCACGATCTTGGTTCACTACAAACTCCACCTCATGGGTTCAAGCTATTCTCCTGCCTCAGCCTCCTGAGTAGCTGGGATTACAGGCGCCCGCCACCATGCTCAGCTATTTTTTGTACTTTTAGTAGAGACGGGGTTTCGCCGTGTTAGCCGGGCTGGTCTCCAACTCCCAACCTCAGGTAATCTGCCTGCCTCGGCCTCTGAAAGTGCTGGATTACAGGCTTGAACCACCACACCTTGCCTCTTTTTTTCAATTATTTTATTGTAGTAAAATATACATAACATAAAACTTACCATCCTAATAGTTTTTAAGTGTACAGTTGAGTCATATTAAATACATTCATAATGTGCAACTATCTCCACCATCCATCTCCGTAACTCTTTTCATCTTGCAAAACTGAAACTCTATACCCGTTAAATAATAACTCCCATTTCTGCCATGCCCCAACCCCTGCCCCAGTCCCTGGCAACCACCATTCTACTTTTTTAAATTTTTTTAATTTTTAATTTTTGTGGCTACATAATAGGTGTATATATTTATGGGGTATGTGAGATGTTTGGTACAGGCATTCAATGCATAATCATCTCGTCATGGAAAATGGTGTATCCACCCTTCAAGCATTTATCCTTTGCATTACAAACAATCCAATTATATTCTTTTAATTATTTTTAAATTTACAATTAAGTTATTATTTACTATAGTCACCCAGTTGTGCTATAAAATACTAGGTGTTATTTATTCTTTGTAAGTATTCTTTTTTTGCCCATTAACTACCCCCACCCCCACTACCTTTCCCAGCCTCTGGTAACCATACTTCTACTCTCTATCTCCCTGAGTTCACTGGTTTTGATTTTTGGATACCACAAGTAAGTGGAAACACGCAATGTTTGTCTTTCTGTGCTGGCTTATTTCACTTAGCATAATGACCTCCAGTTCTATCCATGTTGTTGTAAGTGACAGGATCTCATTCTCAGCTGAATAGTACTCCATTGTGTATAGGTACATTTTCTTTATCCATTCGTCTGTTGATGGACAATTAGGTTGCTTCCAAATCTTAGCTATTGTGAACAGTGTTGCAAAAAAACATGGGACTGCAGATATCTCTTTCACACAGTGATTTCCTTTCTTTTGATTATATACCCAGCAGTGGGATTGCTAGATCATATGGTAGCTCTACTTTTAGATTTTTGAGGAACCTTCAAACTGTTCTTCATAGTGGTTGTATCATTTAACATTCCCATCAACTATGTATGAGGATTTCCTTTTCTCCACAACCTCCTGTCTTTTGGATATAAACCATTTTAACTGGGGTGAGATGATATCTCATTGTAGTTTTGATTTGCATTTGTTTGATGACCACCAATGATGTTGAGCATCTTTTCATATGCCTGTTTGTTATTTATATGTCTTCTTTTGAGAAATGTCTGTTTAAATCTTTTCCCATTTTTTAATTGGATACTTGGAATTTTTCATATAGATTGTTTGTGCTCTTTATATATTGTGGTTATTAATCCCTTGTCAGATGGGTAGTTTGTAAACATTTCCTCTCATTCCATGGGTTGTCTCTTCACTTTGATCTCATCCTTTGCTGTGTAGAGGCTTTCTAACTTGACGATCCCATTTGTCCATTTTTGCTTTGGTTGCCTGTGCTTGTGGAGTATTACTCAGGAATTTTTTGCCCAGACCAGTTTCCTGGAGAGTTTCTCCAATGTTTCCTTGCAGTAATTTCATAGTTTACATTTTAGTCTTTTAAGGTCTTACATTTAAGTCTTTAATCTATTTTGATTTGATTTTTGTATGTGGTGAGAGATGGGAGTCTAGTTTCACTCTTTCACATACAAATATCCTGTTTTCCCAGCACCATTTATTAAAAAGACTATCTTTTCCCCATTGTATCTTCTTTGGACCCTTGTTGAAAATCTTAGTTCACCGTAGGTGTGTGGATTTGTTTCTGGATTCTCTATTCTGTTCCATTGGTCTATGTGTTTGTTTTTAGACCAGTACCATGCTGTTTTTGTTACTATTGCTCTGTAGTACAATGTAAAGTCTGGTAATATGATTCCTTCAGTTTTGTTCTTTTTGCTTAGGATAGCTTTGGCTATTCTGTATCTTTTGTGGTTCTATATAAATTTTAGGATTTTTTTCTATTTTTGTAAAGAATGACATTGGTATTTTGATAGGGATTGCATTGAACATTGAATCTGTAGATTGCTTTGGGTAGTATGGACACTTACACAATATTGATTCTTTCAATACATTAACACAGAATGTCTGTCTATTTTTGGTGTCCTCTTCAAATTCTTTCATCAATGTTTTTTAGTTTCCATTATAGAGATTTTTCACTTCTTTGGTTAATTCCTAGATAATTATTTTTTGTGGCTATTGTAAGTGGTATTGGTATTACTCTATAAATTTCTTTTTCAAATTATTCACTGTTGGCATATAAAATGCTACTAATTCTTGTTGTTGGTTCTAATAGTTTTCCTGGTGGAGTCTTTAGGTTTTTCCAAACACAATATCAAATCATCTGCAAACAAGGATAATTTGACTTCTTCCTTTCCAATTTGGATATCCTTTATTTCTTCCTCTTGTCTGATTGCCCTAACCAGGACTTCTATACTACGTTGAATAACAGTACTGAAAGTGGGCATCCTTGTCGTGTTCTAGGTCTTAGAAGAAATGCTTTCAATTTTCATCCATTCAGTGTGATACTAGCTGTGGGTCTGTCATATATGACTTTTATTATGTCATTCTACTTTCTGTCTCTATGATTTTGACTACTTTAAGTACTTCAAAAAGTAGATTCATATAATATTTATCTTTTTGTGACTGGCTTATTTCACTTAGCAAAATGTCCTCAAGGTCCATCAACATTGTGGCATATTGCAGAATTTCCTTCCTTTTTAAGGCTAAGTAATATTCTGTTGTAGGCTATACCACATTTGGCTTATCCTTTCATTCATCAATGGACACTTGGGTTTCTTCCATGTTTTAACTATTGCAAATAATGCTGCTATGAACATGAGTGTACAAATACCTCCTTAAGACCCTGCTTTCAATTCTCATGAGTGTATACCCAGAAATCAAACCCTTTTGATTCTCACTAGTGTTCCTAATCCCTGCCCTTCAGAGATGGCAGGTTTTCCACATCTTAGAGGAAATTCACAATTTGGGCAGGGGTGGGGTAGTGTTCTGGTCTTAGACAAGGAGACTGAAAATTAAGGACTGGAAAAAGTAAGAGGGCCAGTGAAAAGTACAGAAAACACAGTGAAGTAAAAATGGCACTGGCCAACTTTTCCTTGTCCTGAATATTGGGTAGGGATTCCTTTGGGCATGCAGGTAGCTAGTTTATTTTTGTTTGTTTTTGTATACAAGATGATTTCTCTTCTCTCAGAAGGCATGGCTACACAATCTTTTCGTATTTTATTTTATTTTTATTGTGAAGATGGGTATGGCGAGTCTCCCTATGTCATCGAGGTTGATCTTAAACTCCTGGCCTCAAGTGATCCTCCTGCCTTGGCCTCGCAAAGCTCTGGGATTACAGGAGTGAACTACTGTGCCAGCACAGTCTTTGTTTATTTCATATGGTACTAAGCTGAGGCTCACTTCCTTATTGCTCAAGGCATTGCAAAAGCAAAAGGGTGCAGCCATAGAAAA
>NW_012103365.1:2989220-2995731 GCF_000951045.1 Mandrillus leucophaeus
TCTCTACTAACATACAAATAATTAGTCAGGCTTGGTGGCGGGCGCCTATAGTCCCCCCAGCAACTTGGAAGGCTGAGACAGGAGAATAACTTGAGCCTGGAAGGCAGAGGTTGCAGTGAGCCGAGATCATGCCACTGCACTCCAGCCTGGGTGACAGAGAGACACCCTGTCTCATAAAAGAGAGAGAGAAAGTAAGAGAGACACCAGGGATGTCCATGCACAGAGGAGAGACACACATGAAGACACAGCAGCAGGAAGAGAGCCGTTTGCAAGCCAAGGAGAGAGGCCTCAGAAGAAATCAACCCTGCTGACACCTTGTTCTTGAACTTCCAGACTCCAGAACTGTGAGGAAATCAATATGTGTTGTTTAAAGCACCCAGTCTGTAGTATTTTGTTATGGCCTCCCTCGTGAACTAATATGTCACTTATTGTTATTATTTTTAAATCCAGATGCAAAGCCGAAAACCAAGGTGCTCTTCGTTTTCTATACTAATGGTTCTCAGACCTATTGTGCAGAGGAAGCCAAAATCCACACTCCTTTCCAGACCTGCACATTGGCTGGCTCGCTACAGAGACATCCTATACTGAATCCATAAATGGGATGAGTCACAATGACTCATCCCATTTATGGATTCAGTATAGGATGCAGAGCTTGGTAGAGACCATCTGACAATTACTATGAGTCAACAGCAGGGAAGTCCCTGCAATTCTACGACCTGTTCCATTCCCCAGCCCCCAGCTCCTCTGGGCATGCCAAGACCATGTCACCCCAAAATAACACCGTTCTCCCTTGGTTTCCAAATCATCAGAATTGCCCTCCCATCACCCTCCTGCAGGTCAGAAGGTCAGATTCCATCAAAGACAACCACAGATGTGGTTTTAAAATAGTCCCTTCAGAAGCCCACAATTAAAACCTAATTACACATTCTTGCCAATTAGGGAAGGAGTTGCCCTCGCTAGTGATGGCAGAGTCCCCAAAAATCCATAATCGGAAAAAAAGATGTCTGCTCTCCCCTAAAAAACCACTTCTTCTTTCAATGGCAGAAATGGCAGATAACTTACAAACTTCTGCCATTATTTGTAACCTTGAAGGGCTATTTAACCTCTGACCCTGATGAATTGTCTTTAAAGTGGTGCTAACAACGCCCACTGTTTGAACGATCAAATGAGATCATTCAGGGTACTCACTGCTCACTTCCTGGGTGATGGGTTGTACCCCAAACCTCAGCCCCACGCAATACATCCATTTAACAAACCTGCACATGTACCCCCTGAATCTAAACTAAAAGTTGAAATCAGAAAATAAAAAATAAAGGATGACAGCAACATTTTTCCAAGTAAGATTATTCATTCATTTACTCAGCCAGTATTATTTGAGCTCCTCTCCTGAACTCCTATGCCACTCATTCTTTTTTTCATTTAATAAATATTTACTGAGCATCTGCTATATACCGCCCCCCACTTAAGAACGCAGCAGAGAATCCTATCAAGAGGGTCTCAGCTCTTACAGAGTTTTCCTTCTAGGTGGAACACAAAGAACAAGTAGATAGATAAACCAGATAACGTCAGACAATGATACGCTATACCTGAAACAAGACACAGTAATGGGATAAAAAGTAATAAGGGAGTACATTAGAGGTTGTGTGGTTGTGGAAGGCTTCTCAGAGCCCTGAATGTCAAGCTGGCCCTGGGAAGATAGGAAAGAACACGTTGCCAGAAGGCAAAGGGAACGACCGGTGCGCAGATTCTAGAAGGAGAGATGTATTTAAGGAGCGGAAAGAAGGGCAGTCGGGGAGAGGGTGAGGAGATCAGGGTGAGATTGGAGATGTGGTAGAGACCAGAACACCAGAGCTATGTCTCTCTCTGGGTCAGAGGTCTCAGAAGACGTGAGAAGTACTCAACACGGAGCAAAGAACTAAAATTTCAGATACTTAACCTCAGTGAAGACAGAGGATACAACCAGGTGCAGTGGCTCAAGCCCGTAGTCCCAGCACTTTGGGAGGCCAAGGTGGGCGGATCACCTGAGGTCAGTAGTTCAAGACCAGCCTGGCCAACATGATGAAACTCCATTTCTATTAAAAATACAAAACAATTAGCCAGGCGTGGTGGGGCACGCCTGTAGTCCCAGCTACTCAGGAGCCTGAGGCAAGAGAATCACTTGAACCCAGGTGGTGGAGGTTACAGTGAGCCAAGGCTGTGCCACTGTACTCCAGCCTGAGTGACAGAGCGAGACTCTACCTCAATTTAAAAAAAAAAAAAGAGGATAAATATTCGGAGATGAGATCTGAGAGAAAGGTAGGGGCCAAATCAGGGCATCCCTGGCTGTGGTCAGACTTTTTGATTTATACAGAATGTAATGCAGTGAGGAGTTTGTTCTTCTTCTTCCTCCTCTTCTCCTTCTCCTTCTTCTTCTTCTTCCTCCTCTTTTTCTTCTTCTTCTCTTCCTCCTCCTCCTGCTCCTCCTCCTCCTTCTTCTTCTTCTTCTTCTTCTTTTTTTTTTTAAGATGTGGGGTCTGTGTCTCTCTCCCCTTGGTTGGAGTACAGTAAAGTGATCCTAGCTCACTGCAGCCTCAAACTCCTGGCCTGTAATGCGGTGGTTCTTAACATTGACTGCACTGGAAATCATTCAGGAAACTAACAAATACTGATGTCTCTACTGCAGCCTCGCCGTTTCTGATATAGTTGGTCTCGGGGGCAGCCTGGGCATTTGGAGGCATTTTAAGCTCTCCCATGATTCCAATGGGCAGCCAAAGTTAAGAAGCCATGAGAGAAAAGTGGGCAACAGGAGAGTGACATGATCTGAATTCTCTTTAAGAGAGATCTCTGTGGACAGACGTGATGGCTCATGCCTGTAATCCCAGCACTTTGGGAGGCTGAGCCAAGAGGATCAGTTGAGGCCAGGAATTTGAGACCACCCTGGGCAACACAGCAAGACCTCGTCCCTACAAAAAAAAAAGAGAGAGAGAGAGAAAGAAAGAAATCACTCTGGCTGCCACATAGGTACAAGACGTTCCCACACAATCTCCAATGTTTTCTTCCTTCTCTACCTGCTTCCTGACGACCGTCAGAAATTTGAAATTGCTGAACATTGCAAAGAGAAAGCCCAACCAGGTATTGAGAAGTGAGTATCCCACTGGTTCTGTCTCCAGCTAGTGACTTTTTCACTCTGTTTCTGGAATTGCTCACCCATCCCCTCCCAGGACTTGCAGCCTCCTCTCCTACATTTTTCAAATCCAAACTTTGCACCTTCTTTGACAGCCCTGAGGACCCCAGCTCCCAGGAGAGCAGCTCCAAGGAACATTCAGAAGCAACTTGGTGAGTTTATTTTGATGAAATACAATAATTATTGTGCTTAGCAGCTGTTGCTATTTAAAATAAGAAAAACCTGGGCTTGAATTTAAACTGTTTGGTAAAAGCATGTGCCCCACCAATCTGGTTCAACAAAATCAGACATTATGAAATCCGCAAAAGAAGTGGAGCTTGTTACAGGAAGTTAAGATGCAAATCATATTTTGTTTCAAATGAGCCCAATGAATGCATAATTTTCCACAAAGAAATACTTTTGTGTCAGGATCCTCTTACCAAGAACCGAAGTTCCTGGGCTGCAGCTGTTAGCAGCGTCTGATTGTCCATTTCATTCTGCAGGGAGTTCTACTTTTCTAAAGAAGATTTGGAACAAGGATAGGAAGAGGACAGAGCTGCTCTCTCTCATCAATTGCCTTCCAGAATATTCTCTGTGAGATTTGCCTGTGCTTCCAGATGAAGGAGCGCCAGAAACTTCTTCCCAAAAGGTAGCTCCTCGTTATGATGAATATTTTGAATTAAAGACCCTTAGAGATCAAAAGATGCTGTTAGAGACTTTTCCCTTAGCTACATAAAAACTAGACAGACCTTGGCCAGGTGCAGTGGCTCCTGCCTGTAATCCCAGCACTTTGGGAGGCCGAGGCAGGCGGATTACCTGAGCTCAGGAGTTCAAGACCATCCTGGGCAACATGGTGAAACACTGTCTCTGCTAAAATACAAAAAATTAGCCGGGCATGGTGGCACAAACCTGTAGTCCCAGCTACTCAGGAGGCTGAGGCAGGAGAATCACTTGAACCAGGGAAGCGGAGGTTGCAGTGAGCCGAGATCACGACACTGCACTCCAGATTGGGCTACAGAATAAGACTCTGTCTCAGAAAAAAAAAAAAAAAAAGTACAAGACAGACCCTGCAGGAAGAATAATTTTTCTTTCTTTGCTTCCCTATCTTATTGTCTATTGCACAAAAGAAGATCAAGAATGTAACCACACCTAAACAGACCCTTTCACAAGATAACGTCTGTCTGCCTCTCAGGCTCATTCAATTGCCAAAGAGAACCATTCACAAATTAATCTTTGTTCCATTCATTCTTCCTAGTAATCATTTATTGCCCTTCAACAGAATTGCCTATGTTCCCCATCTCTCCTCTCCCCTCTGAAATAGGCTATGGTAAGTATCTGAGCCTCATTGAGATATTGGGTAATCACTCCATAATTTTACCACATGCATAATAAATTTGTTTGCCTTTTCCCTTATTAATCTGACTTTTGTCAATGAATCTTCCAAGGACAACGGAGAATTTTGCCCTTCGCGCCTACACAGACTACCATGCTTGTCCTCAGAATTTGCAGAGACCAGGTGTGGTGGCTAATGCCTGTAATCCTAGCACTTTGGGAAGCTGAAGTGGGAGGATCATTTGAGCCCAGGAGTTTGAGACCAGCCTGAGCAACATAGCGAGACATCATCTCTACAAAAGTAATTTAAAAATTCAGCAAGTCATGGTGGCATGACCCTGTAGTCCTAGCTCTCAGAGGACTGAGGTGGGAGGATCCCTAGTGCCTAGGAGTTGGAGGCTACAGTGAGCTATGATCATGTTACTGTACTCCAGCTTGGGCAACAGAATGAGACTCTGTCTCAAAAACAGAAAGAAAAATAAAAGAATTTGCAGAAACTGGATATCAAATTGAATCAACAACTACTCCCAAATTATTATTCATTCAGAAGGGGCTTTTTCCCTTCTTCCCTAGCGCCATCTCTAAGCTTGGGGTCATTAATTCTGTCTGTCAAGGGTCTTTTGATTTCAAGTGGAAGAAGCCCAATTCAAACTAAATAAACAAACAGAAAAGGCAGGAGAGGAATTATTTGTTCTTGTAGCTGGAAAGTCCAAGCATAATTTGGCTCCAGGCGTACTGGGTCCAGGTTGAGGGGGCAGGAGAAGGAACCTGTCATGGACAAGTAAAAGGATTAACAAGCAGCCCTGTGGGCCCAGGATTCGTTGCCATGGATTTGCAATGCACCAGTTTTCAAGTTGTGCAATTTTCTTCAGGTATTGATGCAGAAATGGCTGATTGAGGAATTTGAATTGAGTTTAGCTTGACACGTATGGTTTAAAAAAAAAAGTATAAGTCAAGAAATATAAGAGAAATGACCATTCAGATGACCTCCCCCAAGATGGGTCTAAGTTGAGAAGGGGATGAAACCACTTTTACAAAAGTTATGACAGTGATGGCCAGGTGCAGTGGCTCACGCCTGTAATCTCAGCATTTTGGGAGGCCAAAGCAGGCGGATCGTTTGAGGTCAGGAGTTCAAGACCAGCCTGGCCAACACAGTGAAACCTCATCTCCACTAAAAATACAAAAATTAGCCAGGTGTGGTGGCACACGCCTGTGGTCCCAGCTACTCAGGAGGCTGAGGCACAAGAATCGCTTGAGCCCAGGGGCAGAGGTTGTAGTAAGCCAAGATCACACCACTGCACTGCAGGCTGGGTGACACAGTGAGACTCTGTCTCAAAAAAAAAAAATTATGGTGCAGAGAAATCTGACACAGGGCTGGACAAATGACTCACACCTGTAATCCCAACACTTTTAAGAGGCCAAGGAAGGAGGATCACTGTAGTTTGAGACCAGCCTGGGCAACATGGTGAAACCCCATCGCTACAAAAATTAGCCAGGTGTGGTGGCATGCACCTGTAGTCCCAGCTACTAATACAGAACAACTGGGCTCCTGGCTAAACCCCACCCTTAAGCCTGGAACCATGCCCCTAAGTGAAAACAGCTGACCTTGTTTTTACTGCTCAAAGGTTGCCTTTTTGGCCTGCCATGCCCCTGTCCTGTGACCATAAAAAGACCAGCTGGCAGAGCAGCACAAACAGCTAATGCAAGCACTTAGGGATGCAAGGCTGAGCATCGGGGATACAAGCAGCTGAGCACCAGAGACTACAGATAGACACAGCTAACTTCAGAGGGTGCAGCTTCAGGGAAAGATCACCTTCCCACACCATCTCCTTTCCAACTCCCCATTCTGCTGAGAGCCACATCCGTTGCCCAACAAAAAACTCTGCATACACTACCCTTCAATCAGTCCGAGTGACTTGATTCTTCCTGGACACCAAACAAGAACTCAGGTGTCAAAAAGGGCAGGTGCAGAAGGTTGTCACCCTGACCCTTAATGGACTGTTAACACTTAGCCATCCACAGACTGCAGGCTGAGTG
>NW_012103365.1:3000916-3011399 GCF_000951045.1 Mandrillus leucophaeus
ACAACGGAGAATTTTGCCCTTCGCGCCTACACAGACTACCATGCTTGTCCTCAGAATTTGCAGAGACCAGGTGTGGTGGCTAATGCCTGTAATCCCAGCACTTTGGGAAGCTGAAGTGGGAGGATCATTTGAGGTCAGGAGTTCAAGACCAGCCTGGCCAACACAGTGAAACCTCATCTCCACTAAAAATACAAAAATTAGCCAGGTGTGGTGGCTCACGCCTGTGGTCCCAGCTACTCAGGAGGCTGAGGCACAAGAATCGCTTGAACCCAGGGGCAGAGGTTGTAGTAAGCCAAGATCACACCACTGCACTGCAGGCTGGGTGACACAGTGAGACTCTGTCTCAAAAAAAAAAAAATTATGGCGCAGAGAAATCTGACACAGGGCTGGACAAATGACTCACACCTGTAATCCCAACACTTTTAAGAGGCCAAGGAAGGAGGATCACTGGAACCCAGGAGTTTGAGACCAGCCTGGGCAACATGGTGAAACCCCATCGCTACAAAAATTAGCCAGGTGTGGTGGCATGCACCTGTAGTCCCAGCTACTGATACAGAACAACTGGGCTCCTGGCTAAACCCCATCCTTAAGCCTGGAACCATGCCCCTAAGTGAAAACAGCTGACCTTGTTTTCACTGCTCAAAGGTTGCCTTTTTGGCCTGCCATGCCCCTGTCCTGTGACCATAAAAAGACCAGCTGGCAGAGCAGCACAAACAGCTAATGCAAGCATTCAGGGATGCAAGGCTGAGCATCGGGGATACAAGCAGCTGAGCACCAGAGACTACAGATAAACACAGCTAACTTCAGAGGGTGCAGCTTCAGGGAAGGATCACCTTCCCGCACCATCTCCTTTCCAACTCCCCATTCTGCTGAGAGCCACATCCGTTGCCCAACAAAAAACTCTGCATACACTACCCTTCAATCAGTCCGAGTGACTTGATTCTTCCTGGACACCAAACAAGAACTCAGGTGTCAAAAAGGGCAGGTGCAGAAGGTTGTCACCCTGACCCTTAATGGACTGTTAACACTTAGCCATCCACAGACTGCAGGCTGAGTGGAAATAAGCCACTGCAGTTCCCGTCCACAAAGGGGATCAAGGGAACAATCCTGTCTCACTGCTTGAGAGGCTGAGGTTGGAGGATCACTTGAGCCCAGGAGGCAGAGGTTGCAGCGAGCCAAGATTTCACCACGGCACTCTAGCTTGGGCAGCAGAGCAAGACTCTGTCTCAAAAAAAAAAAAAAAGAAAAGTTGGCTGTGGTGGTGTGTGCCTGTAGTCCCAGCTAGTTAGGAGGCTAAGGTGAGAGGATCACTTGAGCCCAGGAGGTTGAGGCTGCAGTGAGCCATGATCATGCCACTGCACTCCAGCCTGAGTGACAGAATGAGACCCTGTCTCAAAAAAAATTAACAAAGAAATTTGACATGGCCGACTTTATTTTTCTTCCAACAGCACAAGCTAACAGTCTTGCTCTTCCTGGGCATAAGCCAACCTAACTATGGAAGGAATTTAGTTAATAGTTTAACCTTAAACAAGGATGATAATAGCCCCTTCTTGTTCAGGGACTGAAACCACCTTTGTAAAAACTAATGAAAGGCTACAAGATTAAGATTATAGGAGGGGCTTAAATTCTGCTACGACCTAAGCATAGTTACATATGGGTGATCATGCAATTTGTAACTTCCCTAATTGCCCCTATAAATAATGGGGCTATTGTAAAACCTAAGACCAGTGTTTCGGATATTTTTCAGACTTTGCATTCTGGTGAAAAGACTGATGCCACCCAGACCAGTAACCCCCACCCAGGAATTGACCCAGTGCATAAAGATAGTTTTGATATCCCTGTGATTATATCCCCAACCCAGACAGTCAGTATTCCTTGTTCCCTAGCCCCCTGACGGCCAAACTATCCTTAAAATACCCTAATCTCCAAATTCTCAGGAAGATGGATTTCAGAATTATCTCCTGTTCTTCTACTTGGCTGGCCCTGCAATTATTAAATTCCTTCTTTGCTGCAAAAACCTGCTGTTCTCGATGCATTCACTTTTCTTTTTTTTTTTTTTTTCTTCAGATGGAGTTTTGCTCTTGTCGCCCAGGCTGGCTGGAGTGCAATGATATGATCTTGGCTCACAGCAACCTCCAGCTCCCGGGTTCAAGTGATTCTCGTGCCTTAGCCTCCTTAGTAGCTGGGACTACAGGCACATGCCACCGTGCCTGGCTACTTTTTGTATTTTTAGTAGAGACAGGGTTTCACCATGTTGGCCAGGCTGGTCTCAAACTCCTGACCTCAGGTGATCCACCCACTTCAGCCTCCCAAAGTGCTGGGATTACAGGTGTGAGCCACTGCGCCCGGCTGCATTCACTTTTCTGAGCAGTGGGCAAGATGAGCCCATCAAGTGATTACAGGGAGGGAGAAGATGCATCAGACAGGGGCAGGTGGACTGGTGGAGAATGGGAGCCCTGGAGGTCCCTACATGGTGGAACATAGGTGTTGTGAGAGTGATAGGAACAAAAAATCTGGAATGGTAGGATATGGTTTTGACACCTAGAAGTGTAAGAAGGACAAATCACATAATAAATGTTTACAGTCTCCTCCCTTCTTGCATTTTCCAAGGAGGGGAGGATTCTTTGACTGTTTCATCTGCTGATGAGGTCATGAATAAAGATGCAGACCCCACAAAGAGTCCTGCACGAGGGTATCTTTAAAAACATAGCTCCGGGGCTGGGCATGGTGGCTTACACCTGTAATCCCAGCACTTTGAGAGGCCAAGGCAGGTGGATCACTTGAAGTCAGGAGTTCGAGACCAGCCTGGCCAACATGATGAAACCCCATCTCTACTAAAAATACAAAAATTTGCCGGGTGTGGTGGCATGCACCTGTAATCCCAGCTATTTGGGATACTTTGGTGTGGTCCCATTGCAGGAGTGCGGATTCACCACCATGAGTGGAAGTAGCCCGAATCCCTCCCCAGAAGCTAATGCTGGCGTCATGCTTCTTACACAGTCTGCAGAACCACGAGCCAAATAAACCTCTTCTCTTTGTAAATCACTCAACCTCGGATATTCCTTTACAGCAACACAAACGGATTAAGACAGATGTTTAGGAAGTCTTCCTGCATACTGTGTGGTGTACAGCAGCCCCTTGTTGTCAGCAGGATACATGTTCCAGGACCCCTGTAGATGCCTGAAATTGTAAATAGTACTGCACTCTGTCTATACCATGTTTTTCTTCTATACATACGTCCATATAGTAAATGAATGGAGATGTTTATGTGCCTGTGGAAAGAGCACCAGGAATAGGGGCTCCAAAACCCCCTCTTCTGGCTGGGAATAAGGTGGGATGCAGGGAATGAAAAACCCGGATTTGCAAGAGCTGCAAGGGGTAGCAATATCATCAAGGAGAGTCGGGTTTCCCTTAAGACAGGTTCATGGAGGGGTTGTAGGTGCTTACCTTGGGAATGAGCACAGAGAGAAGACTCAGGAGGCAGGGGAAAGTGGGGAGTTTGGGTCAGTAAAGCAGACGAGAGAGTTGGCTCTTCAGATGGCTGGCTCCTTCCCAGTGGCTTGTTACCTCCTTGATGTTATTCATCTCAAGTAGCCCTGCCTGCCCAGGTCCTATATGGCATTTATTCCTGTTTATTTCCATCAGAGTACTCAATCCAAAATGGCACTGTGTTTTTAATTTGTTTCTTGTCTGGTCCCCCAGTTGGCAACCACCACCACCACCACTAGAATGTAAACACCATGAAAGCAGGGACCATGTCTGAATAAATATATGTTGAATGAGTTCATTAATGAACAGATGGATGGATGGATGGATGGACGGATGGATGGATGGATGGATGGATGGATGGATGGATGGATGGATGAATAAGTAGTGCTATGAGGGTGGGAGGATAGAAAAGCAGAGATAGGGCTTGGTGTGGTGGCTTATACCTGTGATTCCAGCACTTTGGGGGACTGAGGCCAGAGGATCACTTGAGCCCAGGAATTCAAGACCAGCCTGGGTAACATGGTGAAACCCTGTCTCAACTAAAAATTTTAAAATTAGCTGGGCATGGTGGTGAGTGCCTGTAGTCCCAGCTACTTGGAAGGTTGAGGTGGGAGGATCACTTGAGCCTGGGAGGTCAAGGGTGCAGTAAGCTGTGATCATGCCACTGCACTCCAGCCTGGGTGACAGAGTGAGACCCTGTCTCAAACGAAAAATAAAAATAAAAAGGCACAGATATTCACAAAGCTTCCACATTTGACAAGGTGCCCTGAGTTAAAGGGATGTGTGCCCTGGTGTGATTAACTTCCGTAGTGTTATGATACATATTGGTTTTCATCCACAGTTCCCAGCTCCTAACTCCCACAGCCTTTGCTACAGTGATTTGTGGTCATGTTGGGGGTGTTAGGCCTCAGCGGCAGGCCTTTGGCCTTCTCCCTGCCCTCCTTTCACCCGCTCCAAGGCAGGACTCTAATGTTACCCGCCTTTCTGATTGTGGGTCTTAAGACCCTCCCATTGGAGGGTCCCACCCTACACTCTAGGGGAAGGAATGCTGCTGACGTCATGAAGGTTCCATAAAAAACACAAGAGGACTGGGTTCAGAAAGCTTCTAGAGAGCTGACCACGTGGAGATTCCTGGAAGATGCTGCACTTGGGGAGGGCACGGAAGCTTCACACCCCTTCCCCCATAGCTCGCCCTATGTATCTCTTCATCTGTATCCTTTGAAATATCTTTTATCATAAATGGCAAATGTAAGGAAGTGTTTCCCTGAGTTCAGTGAATCATGGGAACCCCAACTTGAAGTTCCAGATACCAGACTTGCAACTAGTGTGGTAGAGGTGCAGTACTGGGGACTGAGTCCTCAACCCCTGGGATCTGACACTGTCTCCAGGTAGATAGTGAAGGAACTGAATTAGAGGACACCCAGCCGGGGTCCACTACTTGGTGTGTGGGGGAAAAAAACCACACATTTGTTCACAGAAGTCTTCTTCTGTATTGATGATTGTTGTAGTGTGAGAGTAGAGGAAAAGTGCAGTGTGCGGAGAGTTTTCCCGACAAAGCTTTCCGCAAGGATGGAGACGTGGTGCCTGGAGTCTCCCAATTTATTCCTATGGACAGATCTCTCCTGGCCTTGTTGCTGTGCCCTGGGAAGTCTTCCTTGAGAGATGCTTGCCTGAATCCGCACTCCTGCAATGGGATTTTTGAGCTCCAAGTTCTAGCCTAAAAATAATCCCCTCTGATATCAAGGACAAAATTTATAAACATGAAAGTGGTTATTACGGCTTAATCACAGGCTTGGTGGTAGTGACTCTTGGCAATCTCTCTGGGGTATTAACAAGAGCAGAGTAAATATGTCATGTAGGTGGTATTTTTAGTCTCACCCACCCTTCCGACCCAAACGGGAACATCTCTACAGAAGGTTCTTGTGACTCTCTGGGCCCCACCCCAGCCTTTGCTGCTCTGAAACCATAGTCATCCATGCTATGATGGCAGCCATGAAGTGCAGTAGCAAGACGGGGCAGGTGGGTGCTGCCTGGGACCCATCTCTTTCCTTGTCAGATGGGTACCAAAGTGTGGTCCCAATAGGCTAATCTATGCTTCCTGATTTCAGTGACTGAGTCACATCCTTTTGTAACCATGGGACCAGCCCAAACTGGGCCTACTCTGTTTATAAGCAAATGTGATGTTGTCTTTTAGGTGTAACAGAGCCAAAAGCTACAAGTCAGGCAGCCTGGGCATATGCAATAGAAAAAGCTTTGACAACACCAAGAACCAACAATTCCTCCCCTTGGAACCAAGAAGACCAGGACATGGCCGAAACCTGAATGCCAGAACTCTTCAAAAGCAAGGGCTCCACTGGCTGGAAAGATCTGGGCCAAAATCAGCCTCAACGTATCTTTTTTTTTTTTTTTTTTTGAGACAGAGTCTCGCTCTGTCACCCAGGCTGGAGTGCAATGGCACGATCTCAGCTCACTGTAACCTCAGCCTCCTGGGTTCAAGCGATTCTCCTGTCTCAGACTCCTGAGTAGCTGGGATTACAGGTGTGCACCCCTTGCCCAGCTAATTTGTGTATTTTTTGTAGGGACAGGGTTTCACCATGTTGGTGGGACTGGTCTCGAATTCCTGACCTCAGGTAATCCACCCACCTCAGCTTCCCAAAGTGCTGCGATTATAGGCGTGAGCCACCGTGCCCAGCCCAGCCTTAACATGTCTTACTGTAAATAGTCAAATTTGAAGCCCTCCAATCAGACCCTGCCAAGCTAACATTCCTAAATCTTTTCCCTTGTCCTCTGATTCTTTACAACTTGTCCCAGACCCCAAATCAGGGAGACAGATTTTTTTTTTTTTTCGAGACAGGGTCTTGCTGTGTCACCTAGGCTGGAGTGCAGTGGCATAATCATGGCTCACTGGAGGCTCGACATCCCAGGCTCAAGTGATCCTCCCTTCTCAGCCTCCCAAGTAACTTGGACTATAGGTGCACAACACCACGCCCAGCCATTTTTTTAATTTTATATTTGTTGCCCTGGCTGGTCTTGAACTTCTAGCCTCCAGAGATCCTCCCGTCTCAGCCTCCCAAAGTTCTGGAATTACAGATGTGAGCCACTGCGCCTAGCCCTAGGGGCACAGATGTGAGCCTGACTCCTGTCTCCTTGCTGGCCACTTTCACAATAAAGCCTTTCTTTTCTCAAATTCTGATGCCACAGTTATTGGCTTCCACGCACATCAGGCTGCAAGCCCATTTGCTCAATAACACCTTCACAGGGGAGGCGCAGCTGAGAGTTACGTGTATCTCATGGGAATAAAAAAAGCCCATCCTCTGAAAACCCTCTTTCTGCCAACCCTCATCCCCAGCATGGGCAGCACTGAAGAAAAGAAAGAAGCAATCTCCAGCTGAGCCCTAGAGCCGTGAGCCTAACTAAATGAGTTTTCCAAACTACGTCTTCTCTATTCAGTGCCGGAAGGCTTTCAACAGGAAGTTTACACTCCACTCTGAAGGGTGGACTTGAGGGTAGGTATTAAGCTGGTCAGGGCTGGGGTCAGGGACTAGATTGTCTCTCCCCACACCCCCTGAATGTGGAGGGCATGTTTTTTCAACACTTGCAATGAACCAGGCACCCCACTAAATGCTTTATGTGTATCATTTTGTTCAGTCCTCACAACGGCCCTATGAAGCAGTTACTGATATTCTCCTTTTTTTTTTTTTCTTTTTTTTTGAGACAGAGTCCTACTCTGTCACCCCAGCTGGAGTGCAGTAGTGAGATCTTGGCTCACTGCAACCTCCACCTCCCAGGTTCAGGAGATTCTTGTGCCTCAGCCTCCGGAGTAGCTGGGATTACAGGTGCGTGTCACCGTGTCTGGCTACTTTTTTGTATTTTTAGTAGAGAAGGGATTTCACCATGTTGCACAGGCTGGCCTGGAACTCCTGGTCTCAAGTGATCCACCCGCTTCAGCCTCCCAAAGTGCTGGGATTACAGGGGTGAGCCACCATGCCCAGCCTCTCCTCTTTTTGTAACTGTCGTTATATGACTTTCCCAGGGTCATGTAACAAGAGGCATTTTGAACCTAGACAAACTCCCTCTCAGCCTCTGCTCTTACCTGGGAAGTAGATTTATCTGAGTCTCCCCATAGGTTTTTCCCTGTAGTTTACAGTCTATGGCAGCCATCCCCAGCCTCTTTGGCAACCAGGACCAGTTTCGTGGAAGATCATTTTTCCATGGACTGCGGGGAGGGAGATGGATGGTTTGGGGATAATTCAAGCGCATTACATTGAATGTGCACTTTATTTCTATTATTATCACATCGTAACATATAATGAAATAATTATACAACTCACCATAATGTAGAATCAGTGGGAGCCTGAGCTTCTTTTCCTGCAACTAGACGGTCCCATTTGGGGGTGATAGGAGACAATGACAGATCATCAGGCATTAGATTCTCATAAGGAGCTCACAACCTAGATCCCTCACATGTGCAGTTCACAATAAGGTTCTCACTCCTATGAGAATCTAATGCCTCCGCTGCTCTGACAGGAGGTGGAGCTTAGACAGTAATGCTGGTTTGCCGCGCTCACTTCCTGCCATGCAGCCCAGTTCCTAACAGGCCATGATCTGCGGCCCCAGGGGCTGGGGACCCCTGGTCTATAGAATTTGTTGTTTCCAGCCCTACATCAACAATTAACCTCACTTTTGCTTGTTTTCATTTGGGAAACCGTAATATTGTGATGTAATAAGAAATATATATTTAGTCTTTCTCCCCAGTTCCTGGTACAAGAGCTTCCTGTAATTTCCTGAGTGACAGCATGTTAGGGGCATCTGTTGTTATTCATAAGGTCCTTTCAGCCACATCTGAGTATATGCTAATGGGGTGTCTCAAGGGGGGTCCCCTAGATAGCTTCAGGCTTGGGGCTGGCTGCCAGAGGAATCACATCCATGTGATTAGAAGTTTGGAACTTTCAGGCCAGGCGCAATGGCTCATGCCTGTAATTCCAGCACTTTGGGAGGCCAAGGCAGGTGGATCACCTGAGGTCAGGCAATCGGGATCAGCCTGGCCAACATGGTGAAACCCTGTCTCTACTAAAAATACAAAAACTAGCAGGGCACGGTGGCAGGCGCCTGTAATCCCAGCTATTCGGAAGGCTGAGGCAGGACAATTGCTTGAACCCGGGAGGCAGAGGTTGCAGTGAGCCAAGACCATGATATTGCACTCCAGCCTGGGCAACAAGAGTGAAACTCCATCTCAAAAACAAAAGTTTAGAACTTTCAGCCCCACTCCCACAACCTTCAGGGAGGAAAAAGAGGCTGGAGAGGGAGCCAGTCACCAATGGCCAGTGATTTAATCAATTATGCCTGCCTGACTAAGCCTCCACCCAAAAAACCCCTAAACAGTGGGGTCTGTAGAACTCCCAGGTTGGTGAACACACTGACATGCTGGGAGGGTGATGTACCCAGAGAGAGCATGGAAGCTCCATGTCCCTCTCCTAGGCCTTGCTCTGTGGACCTCTTCCATCTGGCTGTTCCTGAGGGTTTTTAAAAATAATAAATTGGTCATCTAGTAAGCAAACTGTTTTCCTGATTTCTGTGAGCCATTCTAGTAAATTATTGAACCCACGGAGGGGATCTTGGGAATCTAAAGCTGGTTGGTTAGAAGTACTGAGGAGCCAGGTGTGGTGGCTCACGCCTGCAATCCCAGTACTTGGGGAGGCCAAGGCTGGCAGATCACCTGAGGTCAGGAGTTCCAGACCAGCCTGGCCAACATGGTGAAACCCTATCTCTACTAAAAATACATAAATGAGCCAAACGTAGTGGCGTGTGCCTGTAGTCCCAGCTACTCAGGAGGCTGGGACAGGAGAATCGCTTGAACCTGGGAGGCAGAGGTTGCAGTGAGCCAGGATTTTGCCACTGCACCCCAGCCTAGGCAACAGAGCGAGATCTGTCTCAAAAAAAAAAAAAACAAAGTGGTTCTGGTGGGGTTGACTCTACCCTCATCTGCAGAGGTGGCCCTTGACTCAGGCCTGGCCAATCAGAGCCTTGCATTCTTCCAACTCCAGTAGGATTAGCGGGATTTGTCCAGGGATGGGTGTGGGGTCATATAGAAGCCAAAACAAATCCCTGAGGCCATCTCCTTCACTGGCTTGCAGGATGACCTTGGGTGAGTCATTTACCTCTCTTGGTGTCTATTTTAGGAATGTGGCACTGGATCAGTGCTACATCCACTGTGGACTAAGGCAGCATCAGCATCACCTGGTGTGTAATAGAGATACAAATTCTTGGTCCAGCACGGTGGCTCACGCCTGTAATCCCAGCACTTTGAGAGGCCAAGGTGGGTGGATCACCTGAGGTCAGGAGTTCGAGACCAGCCTGGCCAACATGGTGAAACCCTGTCTCTACTAAAACTACAAAAATTTGCTGGGTGTGGCGGCACATGCCTGTAATCCCAGCTACCCGGGAGGCTGAGGCAGGAGAATCTCTTGAACTTGGGAGGTGGAAGTTGCAGTGAGCGGAGATCACACCATTGTACTCCAGCCTGGGCAACAGAGCAAGACTCCTCCTGAAAGAAAAAAAGAGATGCAAATTCTTGGACCCCTCCCAGACTCTTTGTATCTGGTCTGGGAGAAGGAGAATTTGTGCCCCTTGGGCCTCCCGCCACGAGTTTCTTGGGAAGAAGCCCAGTAATTTTACGCTTTAACAAACCCTCAAGGAGATTTCGATGCACGCTGAAGTTTGAGAAGCACTGGATTAGCTGGTCCCTGAGTATCTGAGTCTATTAATCATTGTGTAAAAAAAGAAACCAGAAAAATCAGACAAGGGCCGATCCAGCACTGACAACCATTCTTTTCTCTTTCGTTTTCATTCACAATTGCCTCTCGTTTTTTTGTTTTTTTTTTTGTTTTGTTTTTTGTTTTTTTGAGACAGGGTCTTGCTGTGTCGCCCAGGCTGGAATGCAGTGCCATGATCTCAGCTCACTGCAACCTCCACCTCCCAAGTTCAAGCGATTCTT
>NW_012103365.1:3013169-3016430 GCF_000951045.1 Mandrillus leucophaeus
GTCCAAGCAATTCTCTTGCCTCAGCCTCCCAAGTACCTGGGATTACAGGCACCCGCCAAAACGCCCAGCTAATTTTCATATTTTCAGTAGAGACAAGGTTTCACCATGTTGGCCAGGCTGGTCTCGAACTCCTAACCTCAAGTGACCCGCCTGCCTCAGCCTCCCAAAGCGCTGAGATTACAGGCGTGAGCCAGCATGCCCAGCCTTTTTATTTTATTTTAAGTAACTTTTATTTGTTTTATTAGATTCATTTAGGCTAGATTAAGAGGACAAAATCAATATAAATATTACATTCATATCATTCAAGAGTCATTATTAAAGGAAAGATTAAAATGAATTCAGACAATTATATCTGAGGAAAATAATATTCAATGCCTAAAAATAAGAAATATGTAAGATGGTGAATTAGTCCGTTCTTACTCGGCTAGTAAAGACATACCTGAGATTGGGTAAACTATAAAGGAAAGAGGTTTATTTGACTCACAGTTCAGCATGGCTGGGGAGGTCTCAGGAAACTTACAATCATAGTGGAAGAAAAAGAAAACACATTCTTCTTCACATGGCGGCAGCAAGGAGAAGTGCCAAGTAAAGGTGGGGAAAGCCCCTTATAAAACCATCAGATCTCTTGAGAACTCACTCACTATCACAAGAACAGCATGGAGGTAACTTTCCCACGATTCAATTACCTCCTACCAGGTCCCTCCCATGACACATGGGCATTATGGGAACTATAATTCAAGATGAGATTTAGGTGGGGACACAGTCCAACCGTATCAGATGGTCATAATTTTCTCTACTGTGCTTCTTATAAGGATACTAATCCTATTAGATTAGGTTCCTACCCTTATTGCAAAGCAGTTTCACTGTTCATTGGTTACCACTTCAGCCCACTGCATCTTGGCCTGCAGTTTCTATCACTTATACAAGTCTGATGAGACAGAGCACTCACAAGAGTTCAGCAAAGCAACTCTATTACTCACAGGTAGGCAGTAAGGGACAATAGAAGCCTAGGATTTGAGCCAAGCCAGTCCCCCAAGGCTCAGGGAAGCTGCCTAGGGGAGATGGAGTCTTGTCTGTGCATAATCCAAGTGCACCACAGCTAAGAGACTCTGAAAACAACCCACCCTGGGTTTTATACCCCAGGAGCACGTGATCACTAGGCTAAAGCATTGAAGGATATCCTCCTGTTTCTAGGAGCTTTGAAACAGAGCCCAGACTGTTCTTGCCAGGATGCATTCCCAGCACAGCACATTCTACAGTACAGTTTTTTTGTTGTTGTTTTTTGTTTTTTTTGAGACGAAGTCTAGCTCTGTCACCCAGGCTGGAGTGCAGTGGCATCATGATCTCAGCTCACTGCAACCTCCACCTCCCAGGTTCAAGCGGTTCTCCTGCCTCAGCCTCCCAAGTAACTGGGATTACAGGCATGCACCATTGCACCCTGCTAATTTTTTTTTTTTTTTTAGTAGAGACAGGATTTCGCCATGTTAGCCAGGCTGGTCTCAAACTCCTGACCTCAATTGATCCTCCCATCTTGGCCTCCCAAAGTGCTGGGATTACAGGTGTGAGCCACTTTGCCCAGCACACAGTTATTCTTGAGAAGTACAGGTGACAAAGCTGGGTGGGAGGTATTCCCTGGAGGTACTGGGCTGATCCAAGGCAACTGGGAGAACTGTCCTGCACTTATGGCCTCAATTAAACTTCATCACTTCTGCTCTCCAAAAACAGCTACACTAGGGGTTAGCACTTCAGCTATGAATTTGTGGGGCTGGAAGAGGGTGAAGATGCATACATGCAGTCCATAACACAGTCCTACTAATTTCCCTTCCCCGTCTCAAAGACCCACACCTCCATCTCATTCTCATGCTCTTGCTTCTACTCTTCACCTCTGCTCATGTTCAGAGAGTTTTTATCTCCTCTGTAGCATGAAAACTCAGCTAAGGAAATAGCCTTAGCTTTAGAAGCTCAAAATCCCTTCTGCTGTGCCATTCTCCCTCAAGACAACAGATGCCTCATTTCCGACAGCCCAAATGGAAGAGGGTCATTGGGTATGGGAAGTAAAAAGTAGAAACTACAAGAGAAAACAAAAAATTCACATGGCTTGCATAGCAGCGTATTACCCCTCCATAGGAATGATCAAAGTTTAAAACATGAGCAAATAATGAATGATAATTTTTATTTCCTCTAAGTTATAGAGGAGAAAAGGAAACAAGCTTTAAAATGTAAACAATCTTAATATGTAAGAAAAAGCAAACTGCAGAGCAGTGAGTATAGTGTGATCTCTGTCTGTCTCTCTCTCTATCTCTCTCTTTTTTCTTTTTTTATGACAGGGTCTCACTCTGTCACCCATGCTGCAGTGAAGAGGCGCAATCATAGTTCACTGCAGCTTCAACCTCCTGGGCTCAAATGATCCTCCCACCTCAGCCTCCCAAGTCGCTGGGATTCCAGGCATGCACCACCACACCCAGCTAATTTTTTAACTTTTTGTAGAGACAGTGTTTCACTATGAAAACAAATACGTTTAGATACTTTATCAGTTTACAGGGGGGAAAAAACTGAATGGGCACACAGCTTTTTCACATAGAATAAATTAAAATAAATTAGAGAATAAAATTAGATTTTATTTGAACTCTTTAGTTTATACACATCTACATTTAAATAAATCTATGAAACATTTAATGTGAATAATAAAATGTTAAAAAGTGATGAGGAGAGATAATTAAAAGACTAGATACTTAAGATAAACATTTACTTTGTTAAAATTCCAACAAAACAAGGCTGAGATAAAAACACAAAAACAGATGCAGTTTGAAATAAAAGAATGAAAATGAGAAGTTATAACAATCATACATTCAAAGTTAAAAACTTAAAAACACCCTGAGATGAAATGTCAAAAAATATAACAATGAGAAAGGCGGGATAAGGCACATTTTTAAAAAAATGTGTTAGAGAAAATAAGAAAACAAAGACCAAAGTTTGGAGACACAAAAGAAAGCCAGTGAAGCCATTAGAAGCAGCTAAGACTGAAGCTTTGTTAACACGATTTTTGTCTGGCTTTCCTAGTAAAAAGTCTCCTGTGTCAGAATTAATTTTTTTCGTCCCCGAAGCACCATTGAAGGGGTGGCCTGCCCCTCCACACCTGTGGGTGTTTCTCGTTAGGTGGAACGAGAGACTTGAGAAAAGAAATAAGACACAGAGACAAAGTATAGAGAAAGAAAAGCGGGGGCCCAGGGGACCGGCGCTCAGCTTACAGAGGACCCACGC
>NW_012103365.1:3017309-3032642 GCF_000951045.1 Mandrillus leucophaeus
AAAAAAAAAAAAAAAGTAACCATTAGCCTGGCGTGGTAGCATGCACCTGTAGTCTCAGCTACTTAGGAAGCTGAGGTTGGAGCTCGAGAGGTCAAGGTTGTCGTGAGCCATGATTGCACCATTGCACTCCAGCCTGAGTGACACAGCAAGACTGTCTCTAAAAAGAAAAAACAAAACACACTCACCTTGGCTAAGCACAATTGACTTCAGGGGTCCTGAGCCAGAGAGATGCAATACTGTCCTTTGCAACGGAATCAACTTTGTAGAACTTTCTGGAATCTTAGCTCGCAGAAGGAATGCACCTGCACCCTCCCTGGAGCAAAGCAGAACTGTGTTGAAATTCCAGGTTACTTCTCTAAACCTCCATTTTCTCTTTTGTCAAGTGGAGGAAGTAAGAACCCACCTCACAGAACTGTTATGGAGACCAAATACCCATAAGGAGAATTGGAAAACATTCAGATAAGAACACTTGTCTCCTTTTGCAGAGGAATAGAATGAGGTTTGAAGATCTGTCCAACATCGCACAGCAAATGTATTTAACTCAATATCCTCTCTCTCCAGGGCATGTTCCTTTTTGCTAGTCTTGGTTTGGGGATTGCATTTTTTTGTTTGTTCATTTTCTTCAAGTGACATTTTTGGTTGCATGTCTTCAAAGTTGTTGAGGAGCAGAGATTTCCAGAGACAGGCTGACACCTGCCCCAAAGAACAATCTTTAGGATCAGTTAAGTTCCCTGAAGTTGGAATAGAAGTTCAGCTTCCACTCAAGTGGACTTCTGTAGCATTAAATGAAAGAAAGATTTGGCTGGGCCCGGTGGCTCATGCCTGTAATCTCAGCACTTTGGGAGGCCAAGGAGGGTGGATCACCTGAGGTCAGGAATTCGAGACCAGCCTGGCCAACATGGCGAAAACCCATCTCTACTAAAAATAAAAAAATTAGCTGAGTGTGGTGGCAGGCACCTGTAATCCCAGATTCTTGGGAGGCTGAGGCAGGAGAATCGCTTGAACCCAGGAGGCGGAGGTTGCAGTGAGCCAAGATCACGCCATTGCACTCCAGCCTGGGCAACAAGAGCGAAACTCCATCTCAAAAAAAAAAAAAAAAATTAGAAAGAAAGAAAGAAAGAGAGAGAGAGAGAAAGAAAGAAAGAGAGAAAGAAAGGAAGGTTCATGTATCTTCCCCTTTTATTTTGCTGTCTTTCATGTTTCCTTATTTAAAGACATAAACTGAAAGATTAGAAGGGCAATGTCAAAAAATCACCTTTTTGTAAAATGAATTAAAATGATATAGAATACTAAAAGTTGACCAAATAGCCAGTATGTAATTAGGGACTGCCACTGCCACACCCACACCAACCCAAGGCTGCTTAAAATCCTCTAATGCCTGGCTTTAAAAGCTGAGAATGGAATTAACAAGCAAGAAAGGGGAGCTAAGAGGTGGAAAGTGTGGGCTTGAAACCTACTGATGTCCTATCTGAGTTGCCTGAGCCGGTTACCCCTAAAATGGTCCACTGTGTGTGCCAATATTTCATTTTTAAGCCAGTTTGCTTGTTTTTCTGTCTGTTGCAATGGAAAAAATATATACATTAAAAATGTAAATACAAATACACCCATGCTCCTCACCTCTTCCTGCAAATGTTTCCAGTCTTAACTTGCCTGCCTCAGAATGCATTCTCCCCACACCCATTGCCTTACCTTGGAGAAGAGTGAAGATAAAATCCCTGTAGTTTCAAAAGTATTCTCTTTCTTTGGGGTATCCCAAAGCCAACAAGGTCATTGAAGTGTCATTGGGTCTCCATGACACTTCATGGTGATTTACCAACCACAATGAGGAGGGAATTCCAGGCTCTATTCTAGGGGTAATGGTTAGTTGTTGCATAAGAATTCAAATAACACAAGGTGAAGTCTCTAAAATATAATTAGCCAGACTTCATATAATTAGTTCACCTTCATGGTTTATTCTTTGCCCAGTGGACGGCTAGCTCCATCTATCAAATGGCAAGGCACTTCCCTCTTGTGTGTCCCTAGGAATTCTCAACATGGGATGGTTGTCTCACATGTAAGATGGGCTTCCACATGCAGCCTGGGTCACTGCACCAACCCTGGTCCTCAGCATTCCCTGTCCGCTTTGCTGCTACAGATTGGCCAGGGCCAGCCCCAGTGCATCATGTTATTGATAGACAGCTCAGCCACCCCTCCAGAGGCCCCTCCACTCTTCACCACCAATACCTCTCTTCACTCTGGCTTTGTTGCTGCTGACTGTATCAGCTCCTTGACACTTCTGCTTGCCTCTGTGTCTCTAACTAGCTGGTAGGGAAATGCCTGCCTCTTATCATCTAGGCTTTTAAGAGGTGGATTGCCTTCACTCAGAGGTTCAGGGCCAGGTGCAGTGGCTCATGCCCATAATCCTAACACTTTGGGAGGCCGAGGTAGGAGGACTGCTTGAGCCCAGGAGTTCAAGACCAGCCTGGCTAACATAATGACCCTGTCTCTTTAAAAAAAAAAGTGGTTCAAGCCCTAAATCTGTTGACTTAAAGTCAAGAGACCTATACATTTTTAAAAGAGGACTTCATTTCTTGAGAAGGATTGCAACCTGCAGGTTGGGAAGCAGAGCCTCCAGTGGAGACCAAAAGCAGGCACTTCAGTGGAGGAAGGGTAGGACAGGAGTTTTATGCTAAATGGGTTAGCTGAACATCTATATTTAAGAGGTTATGGGGGAGTTATGAATATTCATGAAGGGGGTTGTGGGCATGCATGCTAAGCAAACATACATGTTACATGCATCCCATGTTCACTCTGGGGTGAAGAGTTAATATTAAAATGCAGTAAAATTTGGCTCTATATGTCAAAAGGTGAAACACAGGACACAAAGTCATTTTGTGTGCAGCCTCTGTAACTGGCCAGAACCAGTCTATGGTCGGTGGTCATTTATCAGGAAGGAATGCTTTGTGAAACTGGTCAGCTGCCATGTCAAAAACACACAAATGGAGGGAAAAGGGAGGGACTCTGGCCATGATGCCAGGCAGCTTGTTGAAGTTTGAGTCAATGGAGAAATCTTCCTTTTTTTTTTCCCCCCCCAAGGCTGGTTTTTATTTAATTCTTAGGAAAAAACATCTAAAACATCTGGTATCAGCTAATGAAGAAGAGAGTAGACCAACTTCCTGTCATCATAGCTGGGAAAATTAGTTTTTAATATTTTTTCTGGGTTTTCTTTGGCCAACTGGGGTTCATTCAGTCAGAAGGGGGCATAAGATTTTATTTTTATTTCACATTGGCATAGTTGTTTCATTTTACCACTTGACCCTTCTGGGAGGTCCCTCAACATAGAAGCAAACACAGTTCCTCTAATGCCACCACTCAGCCTCTTCCTTCCCAGGAAGCATGAGCACTCTAGCCTGCCTAGACCCAGAAGCTCCTTCTTCTCAAACTCTGAGACTTGCATGGAGCCCAGACCCCAGTACCAGACTGTTCCCCCTGGAATAGGGTGATGGTTGTCTGGGGGGTTTCTGTCAGGCCTCTGAGCCCAAGCTAAGCCATCATATCCCCTGTGACCTGCACGTACACATCCAGATCACCTGAAGCAACTGAAGATCCACAGAAAAAGTGAAAACAGCCTTAAATGATGACATTCCACCATTGTAATTTGTTTCTGTCCCACCCTACCTGATCAATGTACTTTGTAATCTCCCCCACCCTTAAGAAGGTTCTTTGTAATTCTCCCCACTCTTGAGAATGTACTTTGTGAGATCCACCCCCTGCCCACAAAACATTGCTCCTAACTCCACTGCCTATCCCAAAACCTATAAGAACTAATGATAATCCACCACCCTTTACTGGTTTTTATTTAATTCTTTTCAGACTCAGGCTGCCTGCACCCAGGTGAAATAAACAGCCTGGTTGCTCACACAAGCCTGTTTGGTGGTCTCTTCACATGGACGTGTGAGACAGTTTCTGTAGTGCCTCCTGATATGATTTGGCTCTGTGTCCCCACTCAACTCTCATCTCGAATTGTAATCCCCATGTATTAAGGGAGGGACCTGGTGGGAGGTGACTGGATCTTGGAGGCAGTTTCCCCCATGATGTTCTCATGATAGTGAGTGAATTCTCACAAGATCTGATGGTTTAAAAGTGGTAGTTTCCCCTGTGCGCTCTCTCTCTCTCTCTCTTTCTTTCTCTCTCTCTCCTGCCGCCGCATAAGACGTGCCTTGCTTCCCCTATGATTGTAAGTTTCCTGAGGCCTCCCTAGCCATGTGGAACTGTGAGTCAATTAAATCTCTCTCTCTTTTTTTTTAAATAAATTACCCAATCTCAGATAGCACCTTTATAGCACTGTGAAAACGGACTAATACACCTCCCTATAGGCAAATTTCCATCGGGGCCATCCCAAGTTCATTAGGCAGGTCTGAACATGTTTAAACCCAAATTGCAAACTTACCTTGCCTTCTGGGACCCAGGTAGATGACGCTGAGGGAATGAATCAGGGGTCCACAAGTATTACATGCAGTTAGGGCAGCTCTATTTCCCAACATTTACAGAAAGACCTCTAAGATCATATTATCTAATTGCACAAAACAGAATGTTGAGTCCTAGTGAAGATGCCCTGTTACATGCACATACACACACTTACACACACACACACACACCACTATTTACATGACATTTGGGAGTGAATGAAAATACAAGTAGTTTTGTGTCTTATTTTCTTAATAATTTGCTGTGATTTGTTGGGGCTGGGAGCAGTGGCTCACGCCTGTAATTCCAGCATTTTGGGAGGCTGAAGCGGGTGGATCACTTGAGGCCAGGAGTTCAGACAAGCCTGAGCAACATGGCGAAACCCCGTCCCTACTAAAAATACAAAAATTAGCTGAGAGTGGTGGTGCATGCCTGTAGTCCCAGCTACTCATGAAGTTGAGACACGAGAATCACATGAACCCAGGAGGCAGAGGTTGCAGTGAGCCAAGATCACGCCACTGCACTCCAGCCTGGGTGACAGAGCAAGACTCTGTCTCAAAAACAAACACACAAAAAAGAAAAAAAGAAGCTATGATTTGTTATTAAACATTTCTCCCTTGTTATTAGACATTTATTCAAAAATTCATTTTATTACGTTGGATGGGTGTACCATAATGTATTTTTTCACTTTTTTTTTTATTTTTTTTAAGACATGGTCTCACTTGCTCATCCAGGCTGGAGTAAAGTGATGTGAACACAGCTTACTGCTGCAGCCTTGTCTTCCTGAACTCAAACAATCCACTCCTGCCTTGGCCTCCCAGAGTGCTGGGATTACAGGCAGCAGCCACTGTGCCCGGCCAATTTTGTTTTTATTTATTTATTTATTTACTTCTTATTGGGAATATTTATTATTCTTTGCTCTTATAAGAGTATGACTGATGAACAGTTATATACAATCTCTTATTATGTCCCTGTTTGTTTCCTCAGGATAGATTCCTAGAAGTAGAATTACTGGGCCAAAGGGTATAGGCTTTTTCCAGACTCTTGGTATATATTGCCAAATTGCTTTCCAGAAGGTTTTCCAAGTTTACACCTCCAATCAGGAAAGGGTGGATCTTACTTCGAATTCTTCAAAATGTGATTATTTTGAAAACTATGTTATTAGTTTTCCTTTATTCTTTTTCTTTTCTTTTGATTCATTTTTCTTTAATCTTTGCCTATTTAATAAGAATAAAATGTTTCTTGTCATTTGAATATGTGTTTGTTTCAATACAAGCAAGGTTAAACAATTTTATTATAATTACCATCTATTAGTGAGCACACCAAGAATTTATGTCCTTTGCTAATTTTTCATATTTAGATATTTCTGGAGATTTTCTTATTGAATTGCCAGATTACTTTTGATATTAAAGTGTTTGTTTGTTTGTTTGTTTTTTGAGACGGGATCTCACTCTGTCACCCAGGCTAGAGTGCAGTGATGCAAACACAGCCCACTGAAACCTCTACCTCTTAGGCTCAAGCAATCCTCCCACCTCAGCCTCCTGTGTAGCTGGGACCACAGACGTGCACCACCACACCCAGTAAATTTTTTTATTTTTTGTAGAGGTGGGATCTCACTTTGTTGCCCAAACTGATCTTGTGGGCTCAAGCTATCCTCCCACCTCGGCCTCCCAAAGTGCTGGGATTACAGGCGTTGAGTGTGTGAGCCACTGCGCCCAGCCCCAACAAATCATAGCAAATTATTAAGAAAATAAGATACAAAACTATTTGTATTTTCATTCAGTCCCAAATGTCATTACGGCCTTAAAGGGTTTTTTTCACAATGCTTTTTGTATTTTCATTTTTCTTAATGCATTTGATTCACAGACACTTGAAGAATAATGTAGCAAAATCAATCATTTCCTCTAAAATTTCTTCTATTATTTTACATTTAACAGGCTTCTCCTTGTTTCCCTGTAATTTTACTAAACACTGTTTTGAATTTTATGGCGTAAAACCCAAGGGCATTCTCTCTCATGGGGTTTTTTTCTTCCTGTTATGCTGAAAAAGGCTTTCCTCCTCCCCAGGATCTGATAAAATAATCACCACACGCATTTTCTCACAGCTCTTTCATGTTTTCATTTTTTATGATTAGCTTTTCTTGGATAAATTAAAATTTACAATGTTTAGTTATAAAAATAGCATTTGTGACAAAAACATAGACATTAAATGATATTTAGGAAAATTTTAATAAATAAAAAAGAAAGTGAATGGCATGTAAAATCTCAATAATGAGGTTTTTTTTGTTTTTGTTTTTCTTTTTTTAGATTCAAAGTCTCACCCTGTTGCCCAGGCCAGTAGAACACAGTGATACATTCACAGCTCACTGCAGCCTCAAACTCCTGGGCTCAAATGATTCTTCCACCTAGGACTACAGAGGCATGCCACCACGGCCTGCTAACTTTTTAAAATTTTTCTGTAAAGACAGGGTCTCACTATGTTGCCCAACCTGGTCTCAAACTCCTGGCCTCAAGCAATCCTCATGCCTCAGCCTCCCAAAGTGCTGGGATTATAGGCATGAGCCACTGCACCTAGCCAGAGCACATATCACTTTAATGTTTTTTTTAACATGGTAAACCTTTTGGGGCTCCCTAATTCCTTCAGGCATTCTTATCTTGGTGCAGTATACGAAGTCCTTCTCTCTCTCTCTTTTTTTTTTTTTTTTTTTTTTGAGATGGGGCCTCACTACATTGCCCAGGGTAGTCTTGAACTTCTGGCCTGAAGGAATACTCTTATCTCAGCCTCCCAAGTAGCTGGGATTACAAGTGTGTGCCACTGCTCCCAGTTTACAAATCCCCTCTTAAACTTGTCTTCTTTCTTCTTTAACTGCACTACAAGGCACTTCCGCATCAGTTGTCTGAACTATTGCTGGAACAGACATATAGGGACCTGATGCTCCTTGATACTTCAATTTTTTTAAAGGCCCTTTTTCTTTCTCCTTGTGCAAAGTTTCTCAACCTTGGTACTATTGACATATTGGCCCAGAGAGTTGTAGGGAGCTGTCCTGCGCACTGTAGGATGATGAGCAGTATCCCTGGACTCTACTCACTAGATTCCAGTAGCACCCTACCCCAAGTTGTAACAACCAAAAATATCTCCAAACATTACCTACTGCCTGTAGAGGAGGGGAAGGGAAGAGGAGAGAGAATCATCATCACACAGTGAGAATCATCATCACACAGTGACAAACCCTCCACCCCATCCTCCAGGGTCTCGGCTGCCTGCATCACTCCTACTTATTCTCTGAAACTCAAGTCAAGCCTTCCCTCTGCCTGAAATTGTTCCCTGACCTTCCCAGGTGAGCAAGCTGTATCACATCCCACAGAAGTGGGTGCAACCCTCTTTTTTTTCTTGTCTTATTAAACTGTTTTGTAATCTAGAGGTTTGTCTGTTTCCCCTACTTGACCTTATGAACTCCCCCAAATATCTGCATCCCCCAAATACAGTACATAAGTGTTTGTAGAGTATATGCAAAAGCCCTACAGCCTGTGTAGCCTGTGGCAATCCCATATGAAATGTCATTTCTGTACATGGGAGATGGGACACAGAGAGTGAAACAATGGAACTTTCTAGGTCCAATAGGATGGGTACATTGACCAGCCTCGGGGCCACAAAATTACAACTTCATATCTGCATTTTATCTCTATGATGGCAACATCCTATGGGGCTCTATAAATTGGATTCAGCCACCACCATCACCTCTTTCTAAAGCCAGGCCACCCCATATTCACCCATGTATTAGTCAGGGTTCTCTAGAGGGACAGAACTAATAGGACAGATGTATATAGGAACGGGAGTCTATTAAAGAGTATTGACTCACACGATCACAATGTGAAGTCCCACAACAGGCCATCCACAAGCTGAGGAGCTGTGCAGCCAGTCTGAGTCCCAAAGCTGAAGAGCTTGGTGAACTTGATGGTCCAGGGCAGGAAGCATCCAGCATGGGAGAAAGACGTAGGCTGGGAGGCTAAGCCAATCTAGTCTTTTCACGTTCTTCTGCCAGCTTTTATTCTGGCCCAGCTGGCAACTGATTAGATAGTGCTCACCCAGCTTGAGAGTGGGTCTGCCCTTCCCAGCCCACTGACTCAAATGTAAATCCCCTTTGGCAACACCCTCACAGACACACACAGGAACAATACTTTGTATCCTTCAATCCAATCAAGTTGACCCTCAATATTAACTATCACAACCCAGCTGTAGGCTTAAGAGCTGGACCATAAGGTCACAAGACTTTCCCTCCACCTTGTGTGATAAGAAAGAAGTTGCCTGAAAATCAACAAGTGGAAAAAACCCCAGGCAATAACTCCTTACAGACATTGCTTGCAAGACCACACCTTGGTTTAACGGGGCAATGAAACTGCCTTGCTACAAGCCTGATACAGTGGCATTCCGTGAAATCAGATGTTATCAAAGATCCATGGAACCCATGAACATACTTTCCTGGATCTGGTGCAAACAATGGCCCTGGGCATCACACCAGATTTGGGCTTCTGGGAAGATCACATGATGTTTTGGAGGAGGCAAGTGAGGCCTACCCGTCTTCTTGTTTGAAGATTCCATCCTGGTACCACCCACGTCAAATGAGTAACTACCATACCCCAAAACAACCAGACAGCCTGCTACATCCTGGACACCATGTTTAAGTTCCAGTACAATAAGAAACATTTCCTTGTCAAGCTAATAAAAATACCTTTTTCTCCCTTTGCTATTATCAGAAATCTGAACTTAATACTATTTTTTTTTCCAAGAGGGTAAAAGCAATCTTAGTATAATGACAGGGCATGGAAAAAGAGGAGACAAAAATAGATATTGACAACTTATATTTTCTCTCCATTTTCATTTGTGTGGGGATTTTTCATGCAAAACAGGTACATAAAGCATTCGTGCAAGTCAAAATGTTTACTGAACGATTCTATAATAATCACAAATAGAACAGTTAGGTATTTTCTAGACCATGCCAGCATTTGGATCTTTTTTAAACAGGTACCTTTTTTTAATCAGTGACAACTAAATGATGTTAGGGCATGTTAAATGTATAGTAGAATCTATTCATTCCTTTTTTTTTTTTTTTCTTTTTTGAGATGGAGTCAGCTCTTGCCTGGACTGGAGTACAGTGTCATGATCTCGCCTCACAGCAGCCTCCACCTCCCAGGTTAGAGCAATTCTTCTGCCTCAGACTCCTGAGTAGCTGGGATGACAGGTGTGTGCCACCAAGCCTGGCTAATTTTTGTATTTTTAGTAGAGATGGGGTTTCACCATGTTGGCCAGGCTGGTCTCGAACTCCTGACCTCAAGTGATCAGCCCACCTAGGCCTCCAAAAGTGCTGGGATTACAGGCATGAGGCACCACATCTGGCCCACTTTTGTTGTTTTAAAGTAAGTTATCGCACATGTAAGTACATGCTTTTTTAACGAACTTCCCTGTTGTTCCTGGGGATTTATTATTAAAATGCATTGAACTACTTATTTTCAATGCTACGAAGGGACTGGACATTTTTAGCTTACTAATTAACTGAAGCCCTATGAGGTTTTTTGGGATTTGTTTTTGGTTTTTGGTTTTGAGACCAAGTTTTGCTCTGTCGCCCAGGCTGGAGTGCAGTGGCGTGACCTCAACTCACTGCAACCTCTGCCTCCCAGCTTCAAGGGATTCTTGAGCCTCAGCCTCCTGAGTAGCTGGGATGACAGGCACGCACCACCACGTCCCGCTAATTTTTGCATTTTCAGTAGACACAGGGTTGCACCGTGTTGCCCAAGCTAGTCTTAAACTCCTGCCCTCAAGAGATCCCTCACCTTGGCCTCCCAAAGTGTTAGGATTACAGGTGGGCGCAACTGTGCCCGGCCCCCGTGAGGTTTAAGACAGTAGTTTGAGTCCAGATGCAGTGGCTCCCACCTGTAATCCCAGCACATTGGGAGGCCAAGGTGGAAGGATCACTTGAACTCAGGAGTTTGGAGACCAGCCTGGACAACATAGGGAGACCCTGACTCTACCAAAAAACAACAACAACAAAGAATTTTTTTTAAAAAAGACAATAGTGTGCAAACTGTAATGCACAGGTAAATCACCTGGGAGTCTTGTTAAAATGCAGATTCTGGCTCCGCAGGTCAGAGGTAAGGCCTGAGAATCTGCATTTTGAACAAGCTCCCTGGTGAAGCTGACCTGCTGGTCTGGAGACCACACTTTGAGAGTGAGAGTTTGCCATTGTCTAACCCACAGAGCCTGCTTATATCCTGGCAGGGATTAGAATCCAAGTCTCTAGGTAATCTAGTTACTGTTCAACTATCCCACATTGACCTTAAGAAGGTAACCATAAAATTCATCACCCTGGCCGGGTGCAGTGGCTCATGCCTGTAATCCCAGCACTTTGGGAGGCTGAGGCAAATGGATTACCTGAGGTCAGGAGTTCAAGGCCAGCCTGGCCAACACAGTGAAACCCTGTCTCTAGTAAAAATGCAAAAAATTAGCCAGGCATGGTGGGGGCGCCTGTAATCCCAGCTACTTGGGATGCTGAGGCCATAGAATCACTTGAACCCGGGAGGCAGAGGTTGCAATGAGCCAAGATCACACCATTGCACTCCAGCCTGGTGACAGAGAAAGACTCCACCTAAAAAAAAAAAAGAAAAAATCATCATCCCAAATGTGACTTCTTGTAATAAGGAAAAAGGAGGTGCCATTAATGATTCCTGGGCCCTGAGCAGGACTGTCTAAGGCAAATAGAGACTTATGATTACATTGCCAGTAAAAGAAGTAGAGATTAACTTCAAATGAACAAATTATTAAGCATTTTTAAAAATCTACTGGGAGGAAATGCAGTGCTTACTCTAGGAGGAAGTCAATCAGGAATATGTTGCAATTGCTAGAGACGTTCGGAAGCAGTAAATAAGGAGGGAGGACAAGAGGGATAGATCTAATTTCTGTAGTTGTTCAAAAGGCTATTGATAAGGTTCTCCAGGAAAGGCTGATAAAGATGAGTCACCAGAGGATGGAAGGAATGTTTCCTCATGATAGGAAAGTGACTTAGAACCTGGAAACAAAGGCAAGGGACAAACAAGCACTTATCTACTCTAGGGTGGGTGGCAAGCCTGCCACAGCACTGGGGAGAAAGGAGGGGAGATGGATGGGCTATAAAGCTGAGAATGTGCACTTGCTTTCATTTAAGGCAATGAGTGCATTTACAAGGCAGTTTCAAGGTGTTGCAGTTTAGGAGCGAGTGAATGGGAGGCTAGAATAAATGCCAGATGAGATAATACCTCGAATAGAACCGACTCTTCTACTCAAAGAACAACTAACTTAAAGGCAAATGCAATTAAAAATAAAATGCTTAGGTTGTCAGTTTGGGTGAATACTGGAATGAAGTGGATGACTAAGGGAAATACACTATGCAGAAATTGCAACAGAAGAGCATAGTTTAAACCAGAGGGTCTCTGGTTTAAGCCTGAGGCTGCAGATCACCGTTGCTTGGGGAATGTCTGCAAATTGCCAAGGTCTGGGCTCCGTGCTGGACCTGCTGAATCAGAATCTTAGAAGGGGGATGGACTCAGGCATCTGTGTTGTGGAGAGAGAAACACGCCACTGGAGATTCTGATGCACTGCTAGGACTGAATCCCAATGAGCTGGCTTATTAGAATGATGCAGAAAGACTCATATTTGTCAACCAAAGAAAAATGTTTCTTAGTTAATTAATGGAACACAATAGCATCATACATGGTTCTTAATATTCATTTTTCTTGAACAATTTATTGAAAAATAGGATGCAAATACAGAAAAGAACACAAAACACAAATATACAACTTACCAGATTGTATAAACACCTGTGAAATCTCCAACAGATTAATAAATAAGATTATTGCCAGGACCCCATGAGCCCCGTAGGTACCCCTTCTCAATTACACCCCCCTACCTACCCTCCAAAGTAACAACAATCCTGGCATTTTAAAGACTCAATTCTTTGTTTTGCCTTCTAGTTTCACCATCTCAAGATGCTCCCTCAATAATATAGTCTCATTTTTCATGCTTTTGAACTTTTTATAAATAGGAGTACATATTCTTTTATGTCTGATTTTTTGCATTCAATACTTTTCAAAGACTTATCCATGTTCTTGTTTGTAGGTGGGCTCTTTCATTCTCTCCTTTTTTTTTTTTTACTATTTTACTTATTTTTTTTGAGACAGGGCCTTGCTCTGTCACCCAACCTGAGTGACATGGTTTGGCTGTGTCCCCACCCAAATCTCATCCTGAATTGTAGCTCTCATAATTTCCATGTGTCATGGGAGGGACCCTGTGGGAGTCAGTTAAATCATGGAGGCAGGTCTTTCATGTGCTGTTCTCATGACAGTGAGTAAGTCTCATGAGATCTGATGGTGTTATAAAGGGGAGTTTCCCTGCACATGCTCTCTTGCCTGCTGCCCTGTAAGACATGACTTTGCTCCTCCTTTGCCTTCTACCATGATTGTGAGGCTTCCCCAGCCATGTGGAACTGTGAGTCCATCAAACCTCTTTCCTTTATAAGTTACCCAGTCTCAGATATGTCTTTATTAGCAGCGTGAGAACAGACTAATACACTGAGCATGGCTCACTGCAGCCTCCACATCCTGGGCTAAAAAGATCCTCCCATCTCAGCCTCCCAAGTAGCTAGGACCACAGGCACACATCACCACACCTGGCTAATTTTTAAAATTTTTTGTAGAGGTGGGGTATATTAGTCCATTCTCACACTGGTATGAAGAAATACCTGAGACTGGGTAATTTATAAAGAAAAGAGGTTTATTAGCTCATGGTTCTGTAGGCTCTACAGGAAGCACAGTGGCGGAAGCCTCAGGAAACTTACAATCATGGCAGAAGGTGAAGGGGAAGTAGGCTTGTCTTATGTGGCCAGAGCAGGAGGAAGAGAGAGAAGGCGGAGGTGCCACACACTTTTAAACAACCAGATCTCATGAGAACTTACTATCACAAGAACAGCAAGGGGAAAGTCTGTCCCCATGATGTAATCACCTCCCACCAGGCCCCTCCTCCAACGCTGGGGATTACAATTTGACATGAGATTTCAGCAGGGACATACATCCAAACCATATCATGGGGTCTCACTCACCATGTTGCCCAGGCTGGTCTTGATCTACTGGTCTCAAGCAATCCTCCTGCCTCAGCCTCCCAAAGTGCTGGGATCACAGATGTGAGCCACTGCACCTGGTCCCTTTTACTCTCAATATTATAGAGTAATGGTCAGAAAACTGTGGCCCCTGGGCCAAATCCAGTTCCCTATCTATTTTGTAAATAAAGTATAATTGAAACATAGTCACGCCTATTCATTTCCCCATCGTCTGTGGCTGCTTACACACTACAACAGCAGAGTTGACTAGTTATGACAGAGAATGTACGGCCCTTAAAGCCTAAAATATTGGCTCTCTGGCCCTTAACAGAACAAGTTTTCCAACCCTTGTTGTATAATATTTTATTGTACAAATACAATTGACTCTTGAATAATGCATGAGGCTAGGGATACCAACACCCTACACAGTCAAATATTGCATGTACTTTTGACTTCCCCAAAACTTAACTACTTATAGCCTACCGTTAACCAGAAGTCTTAACCAATCACTAAACAGTTGATTAACACATATCTTGCGTGTTATCTTTATTACATACCGTATACTTACAATCAAGTAAGCTCAGGGAAAAGAAAATGATATTAAGAAAATCATAAGAGAAAATATGTTTACTATGAACGTGGATCAAAGAAGATGGTCTTACCATCTCAGGGGTGGCAGAGGTAGAAGAAAATCTGCATATCAGTGGACCCAGAAAATGTGCATATTAGGTGGACCCACACAGTTTAAACTCATGTTGTTCAAGGCTCAACTGCTACCACAACTTATTTATCCATTCCATTACTGATGGATATGTGGATGGTTTCCAATTTGAGGCTACTACAAACATTCCTGCTATGAAAATTCATGTACATATCTCCTGTGCACAAGATCATGCACTATATACCTAGGAGTGGAACTGTGAGATCATATAATAGGCATAGCTTTAAAACTGTAGATATTGGCACCTGATTATGCATTGCAAAATGGTTTTTCCAATTTCCTTTTCCACTAGCACAATGTGAGCATTCCTGTGGCTCCATGATCTTATCTACATCAAGTATAGTGTTTAGTGCTCTCTCTCATTGCATTTAGTGTTATCTCATTGTATTTCTTTACTATTGCTTCAAAACAAATGATCCCAGAACTTAGTGCTTAAAACACCAGACACATCATCTCACATGGTTGCTTTGGGTCAGGAACTAGGAATGGCTTAGCTGGGTGCTTTGGGCTCAGGCTCTCTCATGAGCTTGGAATCAAGATGTTGGCAGAACTGCAGCAAATACTCATATAGTCTTCTGAAGGCTCAACTGGGCTAGAGGACCTATTTCCAAACTCACTGATGTGGCTACTGGCTGGAGGCCTGTTACATGGCCCATAATCCTCTCTGGAGGGCTGTTTGTCACATGACAGCTGGCTTCCCCCAGAGCAACTGATATGTGAGAGACAGAAAGAGAGAATGAGAAACCAAGGTGGTTTCTTTTATGACCTAAACTCAGGAGTGACATACCACCACATCTGCCATATTCTATTGATCACACAAACCAGCCGTGGTGCAGTATGGGAGGGTGTGAACACCAGGTGGCAGGGATCACTGGGAGCCGTCCTGAAGTCTGGCTACCACATTCATTGTGGTGTTAATTTGCTTTTCGCTGATTACTAATATGTGGAGCACCTTTTCATTTGTTTTGGCCATCAGAATTTCTTCTTTTGTAAGTATTTTGGTCATTTTTTTCTGTGGAGTTGTATGAATGCTTGAGGGTTTGGG